>NC_083579.1:57555703-57856536 GCF_027579695.1 Neoarius graeffei
AGCCTTGTCACAAGAGCATGCAGAGGCCTTTACAGGATGACCCAATGACTCTCCTTAGGGTTGCTTTTGGTCCGCTCGAGGATAAATACCTGGAACACCCCACTAGTCAGACAGAACTGAAGAAGCCTTTCGGATGAGAGGTGAAACATCAAGAATTTCAAGCAAGTCCAGTTGCCTTCTTTAGCACCTATGGTTTACGATGACCTGGATGACTGAGAACCTTCACAGGTATACATCCCTTACTTTGTATAAATCGAAATGGAAAAAAAAGAGGGTTTTTTTTTCTTGCTTCAGTCAGGCTTGTAGTCAAACTAACGGAATCCAAGGTCCGTCAGTATCAACCGAGTAACTGAGCAGCAGATCCAAGAGGAATTGAAAGTTGCTGTCATTAGTAATTAAAAGTGTGTTCTTACCATTTTAGGCAATCATTTTTAACAGAATCCTCAGCGCAATCAACTCTGATTACAGAGCTCTGGTGGTTTCTTGTCTCTACAGAGTTCATTACTCGGCTTAACCAAAACCTGCTGTTTCACACAGCTGCCAAGAAACACACACACACAGAGTCACACACCCTTGTATACACAGGATATTACAGCATTTATATTTGGGTGACACAACACATTAAACCCTCATTGCTTTTCATTCGTAGTCTCAGGTTTTATTGCAGTGACAGAACGGTTATAAAATTGTAAGTTCGTTTCAGTGTATGAAATCATGTGATATTAAGTAGTCTGGAATATTTTCCAGTTTTGTGCAATGATATTAAAGTCTGTATTATTTCATGACTGTCTAACCAATTTGAGTTGTACATTTATAACTGAGGAGATTTATTATATTTCTGTCCAACAGAGATGGAAGCCCAGAGGTCCGGCACTGCAGCACTTGGTCAGCGGTTTATGTTTGGACAGCCAGCCCCCGGCAGGCCCGCCAGTTATCGCACAGTGCCGCCCCCAGATGGCCAGCCAATCCTGGGAGCCTCAGCTGGTCACCTGACTTTGAGATGGCGGGGTGAAGGAGAGTGAGAGGAAAGGAGTTTAGAAGGGTCACAGAAGCTTGCTGTGCTTTAGGGCCAAGAGGAACATGTCTGTACGCTGTTTTAGTTTAAAGGTGCTGCTTTGAGACAAGTAAACCATGGCCATGTCCAAAAACCACTTTAGCACCTTTACGTCATCTTCTGTTCTTACATCTCTGATCTTAAAGAATCGGCCAGAGGTTTAAAAAAAAAAAAAAAACCACCGCGGTCTCATATGGAGAGTTTTATATTTGCTGGCTTCTTCCATTCAGTCATATTTGGACCTGGTTAAGGTTTACAACATAATGAGATTGTCCAGGGCTTGCAGGAGAAGGTTGTAATTTTTTATTTTTTTCCTGTTGTGTTGCTTAAGGACTCAAAGAGAAAGACTAGTTATGTATATTTATGCCTTTTACTGCCTTTAAGAACAGCCACTGAGCCCCCATCTGTATAATACCATTCCCTCATGTAGATGATGTCCTAAAGCTTATTAAAGTCAGTGTTTCTCTTCAAGCAGCATTATTAAATGTTTATCCATTCTGATCAGCAAAGCCTTAGATAAATGGATAAAATATAATGCATCAAATGGATTTTTTTTGATTATATTTTTAGGCACCAGACAGGTTTAATACAAGATGTGCGCTTACAGCAGTTTTGAAAAACGAGCTTCACTGATCTTGCCTGGTCCAGCAGGTTGTAGCCTTGATGCATTGTGATCTCTGATCCATGGTCACTGTAAACATCGTTTCGACAGGATACCTGCGTATTGCGTTTGGATACCTGATGTCTGAATTGCAGAAGGTAACAAGGAAAGAAACCTCTCCAGAGCTGAAACTTTGTCTGAGAATGGACATGCGAATGTAGCAGAATTTGAAAGTAAATTTAAAGATATGTATAAATCTGGGCTAGCAACTTAATTTAGTTTAATGTTAGATAAATGCAAGTCCTTATAATGATTTAAAATTCTGCATGGTACTGTGAATCACCTGAAAAAGACATTTGTGATGTCACATCCAAAGACCCTGTTTTTGTTTACATTTGTTTGCAATTTTTTTTTTTGTAAATACTTAAACCTATTTTTTTGCAATCATGAACAAAATGAGCATTCTTGTACACTGAAAAATAAAGTCTATAGCCCGGAAAATTAATCTTTATTCATTCTGTAAATGTTCAGAAAATTATTTATTATTATTATTATTATTATTATTGATTTATGATTATAATAAATATATTTCATTCAGCCAGAAACTGACTTAGTTAGGTGAAACTTGACTTTTTCATAGGCATTTTCTTTCATTTATTATTAAGTTCTTGGTGAGTTTTATAATTATTAAGTTTGCATTTTGCCTGAATTTACTCTTCAATTGATTTATTTTAGTGCAGTTTGCTATTTGACCACTGGGTGGAAAGCTATCTTCAAAAATAGAAGATTGGTTTCACTGGTTTGAGCTTCAACATCAAAATTACATCAACAGATTCAGATTTCATGCTGCAACATTTCAAAAACATACAAGAAACACTTCAGCATGGTGTCAATTGCATTCATACATTCAGTCAACGTAAACTTCGGCAAGATCATACTGCATTGGCACTGCATTATATTTTTCAAATGTGGCAAACAACGCTGACGGTATGTCTGCTTTCAATCCATCTGGTATATCTTAAACTTTACCTCTAATTCCAATCTTCTTAACCCTCATAGTCCATCTCTCCTCTCGTAATTTCACAATATGCCCAGGAAACATCTGCCAGTTAAAAGAAAGAAAGAAAAAAAAACTTGTGCCATAGTCCTGACACATTGTCACAGCTGGCTTTTGACACATTGGTATTTAAAGGTCATCTCAGAGGTCTTTGTGACCTATAGATCAAATGGAGCTCAGGGCTGTTTGGGTCTCAAACACAAGACACGATGCTAAATTTGGAATACGACTGTCTCTCTCCAAAGCAATACGCAGGTGTTTTCAGATGGGGTTCCTAAAAATTAATGCACTCTGACGAATCCCAGCTTGGCCAAATTTGGACCCATGACAGAAGTAAGCAAAAGGGGGAACGGTGAGGAAGCTACTGGGATGGAATGAGAAAGAAACAGATCAGCAGCACTGAAATAGCTGATTACAGCTGGACTTCAGTGGCTACGTAGAATCTCATCTCATCTCATATCATCTCTAGCCGCTTTATCCTGTTCTACAGGGTCGCAGGCAAGCTGGAGCCTATCCCAGCTGACTACGGGCGAAAGGCGGGGTACACCCTGGACAAGTTGCCAGGTCATTACAGGGCTGACACAGACAACCATTCACACTCACATTCACACCTACGGTCAATTTAGAGTCACCAGTTAACCTAACCTGCATGTCTTTGGACTGTGGGGGAAACCAGAGCACCCGGAGGAAACCCACGCGGACACGGGGAGAACATGCAAACTCCGCACAGAAAGGCCCTTGCCGGCCACGGGGCTCGAACCCGAACCTTCTTGCTGTGAGGCGACAGCGCTAACCACTACACCACTGTGCCACCCCCTACGTAAAATCATTAAGTGTAAATCTTGTGAAAATTTTGAAAACATGTTCATAAAATAATAACAGACACTGGTATGTTGATTAACTTCTCTCGCTCTCTCTTACTGTGTGTGTGTGCGCTCATTACTCACTTGGGTGTGTATGTACACTACCGTTCAAAAGTTTGGGGTCACTTCGAAATGTCCTTATTTTTGAAAGAAAAGCACTGTTCTTTTCAATGAAGATCACTTTAAACTAATCAGAAATCCACTCTATACATTGCTAATGTGGTAAATGACTATTCTAGCTGCAAATGTCTGGTTTTTGGTGCAATATCTCCATAGGTGTATAGAGGCCCATTTCCAGCAACTCTCACTCCAGTGTTCTAATGGTACAATGTGTTTGCTCATTGCCTCAGAAGGCTAACGGATGATTAGAAAACCCTTGTACAATCATGTTAGCACAGCTGAAAACAGTTGAGCTCTTTAGAGAAGCTATAAAACTGACCTTCCTTTGAGCAGATTGAGTTTCTGGAGCATCACATTTGTGGGGTCGATTAAATGCTCAAAATGGCCAGAAAAATGTCTTGACTATATTTTCTATTCATTTTACAACTTATGGTGGGAAATAAAAGTGTGACTTTTCATGGAAAACACAAAATTGTCTGGGTGACCCCAAACTTTTGAACGGTAGTGTATGTGTTTACTGCTTCAGCTGGGTTAAATGCAGATAAGGAATTTCACTGTGCTTGAGTGTGCATGTGATAAATAAAGCCTCCTTCTTCTTCTGAATAGGCAATAAAGAATAGTTGACATTTTTCAATGGTCAGTTTACTCTTAAGTGTGTTTCAGAGGCTGTGTGTATCGCGTCCACCCCTATTCTACTGCTCAGTGGAACAATCTGCTTCCATGTAATGCTTCTGCATCATTTTAAAGTGCTTCAGAGATTTTGACTCTCGTGCAATATGGCAAGGAAGTCACAAAGCTCCAGTCTGTCAACATGCCTGGCATCTTTAATGAGTCCAAGTTCCACATCCCAGATCAATAAAAAGAGGATATTATATACATACGATATATATAAAAGAAGAGAAAAACCTCATTTATCACACGCACACTTAAGCACAGTGAAATTCCTCCTCTGCATTTAACAGAGTGAACACATACCCAGAGCAGTGGGCAGCTATGCGACAGTGCCCGGGGAGCAGTTGGGCGGCCAAATGGGGGCCTTTCTGTGCGGAGTTTGCATGTTCTCCCCATGTCTGTGTGGGTTTTCTCCGGGTGCTCCGGTTTCCCCCACAGTCCAAAGACATGCAGTTAGGTTAACATGGGACGGCCTTGGGCTGAAATGCCCAAGACTGGCAATGCGCACGCGTATGCAGCGGCTTTGCTCTCCTATGATGAACTGAATTTCGTTGTACATTTGTGCAGTGACCGTAAAGGCATTCTTCTTTATATATCCATCTATTATCTGTAGCCGCTTATCCTGTCCTACAGGGTCGCAGGCAAGCTGGAGCCTATCCCAGCTGACTATGGGTGAGAGGCGGGGTACACCCTGGACAAGTCATCAGGTTATCGCAGGGTTGATGCATAGAGACAAACAACCATTCACACTCACATTCACATCTACGGTCAATTTAGAACCACCTGCATGTCTTTGGACTGTGGGGGAAACCGGAGCACCCGGAGGAAACCCACGCAGACACGGAGAGAACATGCAAACTCCGCACAGAAAGGCCCTCGCCGGCCACTGGGCTCGAACCCAGGACCTTCTTGCTGTTAAGCGACAGTGCTTAATCACTATACCACCATGTCGCTCATATGTACATAAATATAGATATCACTGTCAGGAAAATGATACAAATATAAATCCCAAAACACATAATGAAATTTTTTAGACAAACATGACAGGAGTTTAATATTTAGCACCTTATACCTGTATCATCTTCTTCTGGCTGCTCCCGATTAGGGGTCGCCACAGCGAATCTTTCGTCGCCACTGCTCCCTGTCTTCCGCATCCTTCTCTACCACACCTGCCACTTTCATGTCCTCTCTCACCACATCCATGCATCTCCTCTTTGGCCTTCCTGGTTTTTGTTTGCCTGGCAGCTCCATCCTCAACATTCTCCTTCCCACATGCTCTGCATCTCTTCTCAGGATGTGCCCATACCATCTCAGTCTCATCTCTCTTAGCTTAATTCCCAAGCTCTCCACATGTGCTGTCCGTCCTGTCCAACCTCTCATCGCAAACCTTAATATCCTCAACTCCGCCACCTCCAACTTCGCCTCCTGTCTCTTGGTACGGTCTCCAATCCATACATCACAGCTGGTCTCACTACTGTCTTATACATCTTACCTTTCACTTTTGCTGGGACTTTCCTATCACAAATGACTCCCGAAATCCACCCTGCCTGTACTCTCTCTCTCACCTCACTATCGCAGCCCCCATTTTCCTACACAGGTGACTCCAGGTACTTGAATTCACCTTATACCTGTATATAATGGTTTACAAATACCTTACTAAATTTTATAGTTCTCTTTAATGAACCAAGTAATATTTTCACTGATCACTTTTTCTTTAGGGCAGCACAGTGGTGTAGTGGTTAGCGCTGTCGCCTCACAGCAAGAAGGTCCGGGTTCGAGCCCCGTGGCCGGCGAGGGCCTTTCTGTACGGAGTTTGCATGTTGTCCGCGTGGGTTTCCTCCGGGTGCTCCGGTTTCCCCCACAGTCCAAAGACATGCAGGTTAGGTTAACTGGTGACTCTAAATTGACCGTAGGTGTGAATGTGAGTGTGAATGGTTGTCTGTGTCTATGTGTCAGCCCTGTGATGACCTGGCGACTTGTCCAGGGTGTACCCCGCCTTTCACCCGTAGTCAGCTGGGATAGGCTCCAGCTTGCCTGCGACCCTGTAGAACAGGATAAAGCGGCTAGAGATAATGAGATGAGATGAACTTTAACCTTTTCAACATGGCGGCGAGCGGTACAAGACTAGCTTATGAACCAAGAAAGAAGTGGTTTTCACCTACGGAAAGCTGACTCTCACCTTTTAAACGAGTCATGTTATGTATATTATATTATTATAATATGTATATTATAGCCTAATACAAAATATTCTGTGGCTGTCCCAAAGAATGCCAACAATGATCTAGATACTGGCTACTCTCATTGTGGCTACAGCCAAATTTCCAAAAACTGCGTGGCATCCAATGTGTTAAGAAAATCTCTACTTGTCATGATCAGGAAATATTCAGCATTATTTACCTTTTGACTACTCATATTCCTGCTGCAGCTGATGAACAAGGCAATCTATAATTGTTTCAGCCAAATAACAGGCCTGATTCTGATCCACCATCTTTAATTTGTCAACAACAAAAGCATGTGAACACAACATCACTGGTAAACAGTGGCGGCTCCTGAATTTTTTTTCAGGGGGGGCAATTTTCCCCCGTTATGTCTACACGGACCGTAAATGTCCACAGGACTGAAGTAAATTGACCTAGGTAGCAAATCAATTGGCCGAACTTGTTTTTGCCTGGTAAATTCAGATATCAATATAGACAATATCTCTTCTCTCCACTAGGTGGCAAGACTGAACAAGTTAAAGGTGGCAAACTAAGGTAGCCTAGTAAACTAGACCCACCCGCCTAGCGGCCAAAAATATTTTTGCCTACGAGTGGCAAATATTCACATTTAGTCTGGCTTGCCAGGCTAAAACTAAGGAAGATTCATTGTGAAGCCTTCAAAGCAAAACATTTGGCATCACAATCAATTAATATTACATTACTCATTTATTTTCTCATATTATTCCAGTATTCTATAATAAGTAGACAAATTCTTAATTATAAACATATTCTAATTTCTTCAATTCTAAAGAATGCAATTAAAGTGGCAGGATATAAATCCAAAAGTGTTTATTTAAGTTTTGAAAAAGATGAAGAAAAGCATAACCATCAAACAAACATGTGCAGCTTAATTATGTGTTTTTTTTATATGGAATTGCACCATTTTAACAACAAATAATTCTAAATAAATTCTGCAGGTTTTTTTCCCCAAGAATTCCTCCAGAAAGCCATGCCTTAAAAGGAAATTTAAAGTATTACAAGCATGTCAATGAACACAAAAGGCTTTAGTTATTTAGCTATATACACACACAAGGTTACACAAGGTTTTGTAGTCAGTGCAACTTGGCTTAACAAGTTTGAAAAAAGGTAAGGTGCTGCTGGCTCCAATGAACACATATACTGTACAATATATAAAAACTGAAAATATGCTTAATTTACACCAAGTCAGAGAGAACTTGAGGCTACTGAAATATTCCAAGCATGGCAATGTTAAACTGCCATTGGTGAAACAAAAACATGGCAATGTTAAACTGCCACTGGTAAAACAACTGCCATTGGTACTGTAACACACACACAAAAACAACTTTTGCCTAGCAAATTCAAATATCAGATATCACTGTACCGTCTGCTGTGCTGCTTCCAGGATGGAAGAGAGCGCAAGGGGAGCAAAAAAGAGCATTGACTACATCACAGCCAGCTAGCCAAGTTTTCCAGTGGTACCAGTTCTTGTTAAAACCTCTTGAGTAGGTCTTCTCCCCCTTCGTAGACACTTGCTTGATATTAAGTTCGGTCTAGGACAGGGGTGTCAAACCTGATCCATAAAGGGCCGTGTGGCTGCAGGTTTTCATTCCAGCCATGCAGCAGCACCCTGATTTGGCTTATTCAATCAACTGACACACCCACCCTTTAATCAAGGGTGGGTGTGGCTGCAAGTATTTGTGTGAAGACAGTTCAGTTGATTGAATGAGCCAAGTCAGGTGTGCTGCTGCATGGCTGGAATGAAAACCTGCAGCCACACGGCCCTTTATGGATCAGGTTTGACACCCCTGGTCTAGGAGGTCCTCGCTGTTTGATTGCCGTTTTCTCCTCATTGGTACGACGACTAAAGGGAACTTCTTTCAGAGACGCTATCGTATTGTTGCACTCAACACTCGCCATCTTCTTCATAGAATGTTCACACATTTCCCGCGCAAGTTGCGTTTTCCAGCCCAAAATTATGTTCAAAACCCGCCAAAATGCACTAAAAACCAATCTGGCAACACTTGCGCGGTGCAACAGGCGTATGACGTAAGCACGCTGTTTGTGCGAGCACATAAAACCTAATAGAAAATGCACTGGGAGCAGGATTTTCGAAAAAAACGCACGTACCCTTAGTGTCAATGGGAGATTTTGGGGCAAATCTGAACATGACAGAAATCGCCCCAAAAGGGCGTGGCTACACCAGGCGCGACCTTAGCCTGATTGGACAATGACATTACTGTTGGTAGTAGATTAAAAAAAAAAGATCTCCCTCCCTGTTTGGGAGTGCATCGCTCCTAATAACAAGCCGCCAGTGCTGGTAAATACCACTTCCCACCTGGAAAAGCTCAACTTCCCATAGCACATGAATGCAGCATTACTCTGGAGGGTATGAGAATGGAGGCGTGGCTTTCTCTTGCCAGGCTTAGGGGCGGGACTGGGTAATAGGGCGTGTTGTTATTCTGTGTCCGGTATGTAGATGAGGGCGGGGCGTTGCTAAGGAAGGGCGAGGTTTGGTTGAAGCGGGCTGCTGGCAGGCAGCAGTGTACCGAGACAAGCAGGTGAAACGGGTGGTGCAGGATTACTTTCCTCTGACGGACGATACGGTTTATAAATCGACGCGTGTATTTGGGACTTCCGGTGTGATTTCGCCTCCTCTGATTGTAAATACGGATAGGCCGAACTCTGCTCAGTTTTGTTGAACAGGTAAGTGGACTTGGTCCGGATTGGACGAACTCCTCGCTTGTATGGGAGGAATGAGGAGGATGAGATTAGCCAGCTAGCGCCCTGTTTAGCCAGCCGAACTGTTAGCTAATTACCCAGGTCGACTTGTTGACCGCGGTCACGCTGAGTCTTAGCTAACACCCGTGTAGGCGACTTTCTTTGGCTAAAACATCCACGAGTGTGTGGCTGCTTTTAGCAAAGCGAACTTCTCCGTGTAATCAAACCGGTTCCGCTGAGCTAGCTGTTGCGTTTCTTTTCTTTCACGAGTTCCAGCTGTCACTGACAGCTAATTTTCTGATTCATGCAATCGGCAGTGTGTTTGCGGATGTCAGTAAACACGAGCTAGCAAGCTGCATGATTCACACTACGCCTTCATAAAACACCATATATTAGCTAAGTTAGCTAGCGGCGCACTGTACTGCACTGCACTGTACTGCACTGTATGTTCAGCAGTAAGGTCCTGCTGATGGCCTGAAAACTGCTAAATTAGGTCATGTAATGAACTCACTGGCTGTTTAGCTGCCCGTGTAGATTGATTTGTTGATTGATTGATTGATTTGTTGTGCTTTGACAGAAAAGAAAGCTGGTCATGACAGACTAACCATCCGTCTTGAGAAAGCTGTAATGCTAGCTAAATGCACTAGCTTTCACTCCACCTGGCTCTGGAGGAACCTTTTCCTGCCGGACTTGACTCCTTAAATATATTACACTTTAAACACTTTAAAAATCACCCGGTCGGTTCAGCTGTGAATGAGCTTGCTAGCATAACTCGTCGTGTATGAGCTAAGTGTGTTTGAATCCTGTCATTTTGAGGCAACGCTTTTCCTCATGAGCTCTCTCCTTCTTCTCCTTCTTCTCCTTCCATGCTGTTCCACGAACATTAGCAGTTTATTAGGATTTCTTCCGTCGAGTGTATTATTAATACTACTTCTTCTTGATTTTGAGATTGTTGAAGTCCAAACTCCAGATGTGATTACAAGTTTGCTGCTACGAAGGTCATAAATGATGTCCAGTAGCTCCGGTTGAAGCAGACAGCAGCAGTGTGGGGAGGTTTTGTGTTTTGTTTATGGGTTGTTTGTTTTACAATCAGGGTCCGCAAGCGAAAAATCACATTTAACACTTATTATCTTCAGTATCAAAAGGCTTGACTAAATAAACTTGGTTGTTTATTGTAGCCCTGTGATAGCTCTATTTACTCGTACCATGCAAAAAAAAAAAAAAATTTGGTGATAACGTTATTTTTGGTGAATCAATCAAATCAATCAAATTGTATTTATATAGCCCTTTACAATAACCGAAAGGTACCCAAAGTGCTCTACATCAGAGCCATAAAACAGAACACCAAAACCCAGGTTTTGACTGCGGAAGGTGCCACCGTGCTGCAGATTACCAAAAGCCTTTCAGAAGTACATGAAATAAAACAGACGAAACGAAGCACCGCTCAAAAACAAGACTCCCCTTGTCAGGATTATATGCCGATCTAAAAAAGTAGGTCTTCAACTTTTGATTTAAAAAGGCCGGGATCAATAGTGGTGCGAATGTCGTGGGGCAGATTGTTCCACAGTCTGGGAGCAGCGACAGCAAAAGAACGATCACCCCACTGTTTATAGCTCGACCTTGGGACTAGGGCTGTGCGATATGGGAAAAAAAATGAATATCCCGATACATCTTCTCCATTTCACGATATACATCTCAATTTATATTTAAATCTCCTCTAAAGGACCCCATGAAATCTAACTTTTACTCTTTACTGTTTTCACTACAATCCCTGCAGATTAAATAACATTCTGGGTTAACTTTACAGGTGGTTTTCAACAACACATTTTAAATTGTCATGTTGGTGATTAATCACAATTGAGTTGAAATAAGACTATTTTTATTCAACAAAGATGTGGCACAAACTGCAAAAACAATCTTGAAAATTGCAACAAAGGGGCAAAACAATACAGAGCTGCTCAGAGCTCAAACCAATAAAGTGCAAGCTCAACACTGAGAGACATTTAGCCTAAATAAGAAAAGTGCTCATTCATTAAATTATTTAAAAAAAAAAGATCTCCAAGCTATTAACCTGACTACTGAGAACCACTGGAACATTCACAATAGAGAGAGAGATTGAGGGAGAGAAGAGAGAGAGCTGCAAAACATCATTTTTCTCTTTGCACACTTTTGAACTGAATGTTTTTTTGGCTCTGCCTCTCAGATGTGTAGAATTCCAGCTGCTGCCTTTCGTGATGACAGGTTTTTTTTGCACACTTTACAAACTGGCATTTGCTGTTCCACGTCCTCCTCGCGATATCCAAAAAAATGCCAGATGACTGACCCCTTACTAGTTCTTTTAGGAACCGATTCGTCCGCTTCCATTTTTAATTTGTCGCTGAAATTGCCAGAGCTTACACAGTAGCCTATGCAAAATCAGCGATTGCACGAACTGAGTCAGCGCTGTAAACCGGAACCAGGAAATCTTCCGCAGTGTTGCCAGATTCTGCTGACGTTTTCCAGCCCAAAATATGTTCAAAACCCGCCAAAACGCACTTAAAACCGCCCAATCTGGCAACACAACCGAAACTAGAAAATCTTCCCGGAAGTTCCTTTCAGCACCGAGATGTCGCCCGGGATTGGTTGGCGAGTGCGTGACGTTATTGTTTTCTTTACCCTTAGGCAGCCTCTCACGTTACTGCCTGAGGGACAGGGAGAAAACCACTGGAAAAGGTTTTAAACAAACACAACAAACATGAAACGAACGCAAGTCGGAAGATGACCATAAAATACTCGATAGTTACGATATAATAATTTTATGTATCGCACACAGAATTTTCGGCGATATATCGAGTATATTCGATATATCGCACAGCCCTACTTGGGACTTCTAACAGAAGCTGACCCGAAGAACGCAGGGCCCTACCATGATCACGGATAGTTAAAATATCAGACAAGTAAGAGGGAGCCAGGCCATTGATGGTGTTAAAAACAAACAGAAGTTTAAAATCAATTCTAAAACAGACTGGAAGCTAATGGAGTGACGACAACACAGGAGTAATGTGTTCACGTCTAGACGTGCTTGTTAAAAATCGGGCCGCAGCGTTCTGTACAAGTTGAAGACGTAAAGTTGAAGACTGGCTGAGGCCAACGTATAGGGCATTACAGTAGTCCAGTCTCGAACTGATAAATGCGTGAATTGCCTTCTCGAGATCCTGCCGCGTGAGAAACGGCTTCGCTTTGGCCAAGAGACGAAGTTGAAAAAAGCTCGTTCTAACAACAGAACTAATCTGTTTATCAAATTTAAGCCCACTGTCAAACGTCACCCCAAGATTTTGTACAAATGGTTTAAAAAAGGGGGCCAGAGTACCAAAATTTGTTGTAAAAACATTTGACATGGGTGACGTGCCAAATAAAATACATTCTGTTTTGCTGTCGTTCAAATGCAAAAAGTTTGGTGCCAGCCAGTGCTTTACATCAGTAATACAATCCAGTAACTTAATAAGCGCCGTATTTTCACTGGGTCTCATGGGCAAATATATCTGCAAATCATCATGAATGTATGGTAGGGTGCATCAGTTGCCCCCTAAAAATGAAAAGTTCCTCCGATCATGATGCATTTTTGTTTTTATGTTCCTTTTGGTAAGAAAACACACTGGGTGAAATATTTTGACACAATTCAAAAGTTTAATGGTGGCACCAGGAGCTCAAAGTTATGGAAAAAGCTGCTATTTTATGACTTTTATGACAATTTCGATCACTTTTCATGAAACATTATGGCACCTTATAGAGTATACCAAATATCTTAGATACACATTTTTAGTACATATTCTAAATATATTTTCAAGCCCAGTTTGAGTTTTAGCTGTTCATTGAATCATTGTTCAACTACTTTTAAACAATACAAATGTATTATGAATCACATTAATGCTTCTCAATCCCTTGCAAAGGTTCTTAACATGATCCCTCGGTCACAAGAAATGGAGTCCAACATTGTGATTCAAACCTTATGCGAAAACATAAAATAAGTTTTTTGGCAAAAAATGAACCTCATGGTGCCACCATTAGACTTTTGAATATGGTCAAAAAATTTTACAGGATGTCTTTATTGGTGAAAACAATAACACCCAAACAAAAATGCATCAGATTTTATGAAAGTGAGGGCAACTGATGCACCCTAATGTATGGCAATATATGTCATATTTAGCAAAATTACTCGTGTCATTTAGAAAAAGTGCTTTTTTTTGACCACAGGTAGCTCCAAAAGGGATGCACTTAAATCATTCTTTATACCATAAAACACATATTTGGTTCCATGTCATTGGAAACATAATTAAGTTTTAATGTTGAATGCCAGTAAGTTTTCAGACTATTTTGATCAAATTAGTATGTAATTGTGTCAAAAAAAAGTCCTCTCTGAGACGGCTAATTTTTCAATATAAAATAACACATATCTAAAATGATTATTTTCATCCTAAAATATGGTCAAGATATTGGGACATAAATATTAGAGACAACTAACACAAAGCTTACAGCCTTATATTTAAAAGCACTGTGGAAGTAGTGGATTCTGAATTGTCAAAAAAAAAGTCCTCTCCGAGAATCACTTCATTTGTTTGTCCCAGCCCTGCTTAAAGCTACACTTAATTCTCATCTCATTATCTCTAGCTGCTTTATCCTTCTACAGGGTCGCAGGCAAGCTGGAGCCTATCCCAGCTGACTACGGGCGAAAGGCGGGGTACACCCTGGACAAGTCGCCAGGTCATCACAGGGCTGACACATAGACACAGACAACCATTCACACTCACATTCACACCTACGGTCAATTTAGAGTCACCAGTTAACCTAACCTGCATGTCTTTGGACTGTGGGGGAAACCGGAGCACCCGGAGGAAACCCACGCGGACACGGGGAGAACATGCAAACTCCGCACAGAAAGGCCCTCGCCGGCCACGGGGCTCGAACCCAGGACCTTCTTGCTGTGAGGCGACAGCGCTAACCACTACACCACCGTGCTGCCCCACACTTAATTTACTTTAAAAAAAACCTAAATAGTTCATGAACATGCTATAACATTAGGTGAAGGTTATGGACTACTAACAATTTCTTAACTGTTGGAATTGTATTTCTATCAGCTATTTTTTGACCAGGAGTCTTTGATAACATTTTTGCGTCTTTATCTTATAGCAGATTACACAAAACTACCATACACATATGTCAGAAAATTACCTGAAATCTGTTCTTTAACTTGTCCTTCACTTAAAAACTGGTACAAGAATCAATTTGAATCAATTTGAATTTTGGACCCCTGTGACACAAACTTTGTACCCTGATTGTAAAACAACCCACATTTCTTATTAGCATTAGGAGGTAAAACGATGTGTCACTCAGTGAGTCCCTGTTCTGTCGTTTTATCACTCATTTGTTTGGAAATGATATTACAGCAAACCTTGGTCTGTTTAGACAGTATTTTCCAGCAAAGGTGCTTTTTAAGAATATCAGTCATGTTTTTAAAGCCAAGGGCTCTGCTGGATTTTTTTTTTTTGAGCAAAGTTTCAGGTGTTTCATTCAGCAAGAGAAGAAAAATAACACAACACAACTTTTGTCTCTCCAGTCTGTGAGGCCCAGACACACAAGACTTTTTATTTAAAATCTGGACACAAAGGGCGGCACGGTGGTGTAGTGGTTAGCGCTGTCACCTCACAGCAAGAAGGTCCTGGGTTCGAGCCCCGGGGCCGGCGAGGGCCTTTCTGTGCGGAGTTTGCATGTTCTCCCCGTGTCCGCGTGGGTTTCCTCCGGGTGCTCCGGTTTCCCCCACAGTCCAAAGACATGCAGGTTAGGTTAACTGGTGACTCTAAATTGACCGTAGGTGTGAATGTGAGTGTGAATGGTTGTCTGTGTCTATAGCTGTGTTCACATATATACCGGTACGAAAGTGGTATAACTGTATCGATATGAAGTATACCGGTACAGTTTAGTGCATCTGTCCACACTAGCGAGAAATGTTTGCAGTTTTCTTTCACGGTAGTTGAAATGCGCGTGCGCGAAATGTTTCCGCAGTTACTGAGTAACTTCCTTCCGAGAATATGGCGGATGAAACAACGTGTGTGTGCTTTTTGTTGTCAATGTACAGTCTGTATTTCTGGTGGTCATTTATTCAGTCGAATCGTATAAAACGCGCGAGGCAGTTGAGAAAGAAACAAACGAATCTCCGTTCTTCACTATTTTATTCAGCGAAGACATCGATTGAGGTGTGTGACTTTGCGCATTATATTTGTATCGATACAGAACCGCTTCATCTGTCCACACTACAGCGAAGCGCTACAGTACCGATACTGTACCAGTACGAAACCCATACATTTGTGGGTTTCGTACCGATACAGTTATACCGCTACAGTACCGGTATAGTTGCTAGTGTGGACAGGTGTTGCGGTACGAAAGTAGTATCGTATCGGTACAAAATCCCTAGTGTGGACAGGGTATATGTGTCGGCCCTATGATGACCTGGCGACTTGTCCAGGGTGTACCCCGCCTTTCGCCCGTAGTCAGCTGGGATAGGCTCCAGCTTGCCTGCGACCCTGTAGAACAGGATAAAGCGGCTAGAGATAATGAGACGATCTGGACACAAAGACGAATCCAGCCCTAATTGGCTAATATGTTGTATTAATGGACTGAAATGAAGAGACTCTGCTAGAGTTACTACTTTAGCAGTGGGTTGCTCTCCTTCTCAGTTAATAATTATCACGGCAGAAAGCTGTACTCTGCCCGAGCTCATGTCTCTTGGCTGACAGTTTCTCAATGGCTGTGTTTACATGCAGTTTTTCCTCAGTCTGAAAGAATCAAGTCAGTTCAGATTCCTAAGGGACTGTTTATCAGATTTGGACAAAGTACCCAACTTCATTGCTTAAGATCCCACTGGTCAAATGTTTCTCTGCTGCAAGTGAAAGTTCTACAGTCCAGTTTTTCCTCAAGTTAAAATACTGAAGTACTTGCTTTTAAAAATACTTGAGTATTAAAAGGACATTGTCTGTCAGCGCACTGTTGTATTGCCGCAACACCTACTGCTGTTACCAAAGACAGAAATGTCAATTCACAAAATGAACGCGTGCTGTCAGGGCTCGACATTAACAGTAGCCCAGGGCAACCATTCAGTAGATTCGGACAACCAGACTCTCTCAAATGCTTGCCTGATCGGGCAACTACCCAAATATGTCAACTTGCGTGAAAAACGATGTTTATTCATTCATATTATGATGAAATTCCATCACGATTTGCGATTGTTTGACTCGGAAAGACCGCGTCCATGTTATCATTACAGGATGTTCAACAACTAGCGGAATTCACATAGCACATCGCGGGCTCGCAATGCAGTTTCCCATTGCTAATAATTATCGCGTAGTGCATATTCAGTGTTCACACGGCAGTTTTTGCGACCGTGCTATACGATAGTAATAATGCGGAAATGAAATATGTGCATGCGTGAAAATGTACTTCCTTTTCCCGGTTGACATGGCATCACCAAGCGCTGGGAAAACAACGTGGATGAAGACACCAGTGTTGCCAGATACTGCTGACGTTTTCCAGCCCAAAATATGTTCAAATCCACTAAAATGCACTTAAAACCGCCCAATCTGGCAACACTGGAAGACACGCAGTTCTGTTGTTGTTGATATTTGCCATTTTGGAAGTGCAAAATACCAGGATGCAAATTATGCAATGCCCGTATGTAATCAACTCTCCTCACACGTAGCGAGTCTACCCCTGTAGCGTTCAGACGTCCCGTTTTATATCGGTGCTGCCCCGCAAAGTAGCATTTACTCCGGAGTAAATTTCTTAAACCACCTCCCGAGCAGGGTTAGATTTGTACCGGTTTAAGCAGCTTTCAGGGGCTGCACCGGTATAACTTTGTACCGTGTGAACGCTCTACCGGGGCAGCCCCGGTGCTACACCGGAGTAAAAGTTGCTGTGTGAACACCCCTTTAGTAATGGTTTGTTAGAAGTTAAAGCTAGGGTAGGTCATTTTGGAGAAACCAGTAAGACTAAGGTAGATTTTTGAAAGTATTCAACCAAAAAAATAAAATAAAATCCCACCAGCCCACCCTCCAAAACACATGAATGCGCACTGCCTGATTTACTGCTAGAAGACGAGTCCATGAGAGACAGCGTTGTTTGTGTGTGGGTTTTTGTGGGGTGGGGTGGGTAAGCACGTCATTGTTATCCAACTACCTCATGATTCCTTCATGTGTAAGAAATCATCGAACATTATCATAATAAATGTAAACAATGAACATGTTTACTAGGGCTGTAACAATATGCGTATCGAAATCAAAATCGCGATACGCAGAGCCGCGATACGAGAAGGCAGAATCGCGGTACACCCTTTCAAACTTCTCCTCAGCCCAAAAACAGAGGCGCTTCCAAACTTCAATTTATGAATACTTTACTTTTTATTTAAATTACATTTTAAACTTACTTAAATTACTTTTATTTTTTTATATCTATTAGTGGGCGGCACGGTGGTGTAGTGGTTAGCACTGTCGCCTCACAGCAAGAAGGTCCTGGGTTCGAGCCCCGGGGCCGGCGAGGGCCTTTCTGTGTGGAGTTTGCATGTTCTCCCCGTGTCCGCGTGGGTTTCCTCCGGGTGCTCCGGTTTCCCCCACAGTCCAAAGACATGCAGGTTAGGTTAACTGGTGACTCTAAATTGAGCGTAGGGGTGAATGGTTGTCTGTGTCTATGTGTCAGCCCTGTGATGACCTGGCGACTTGTCCAGGGTGTACCCCGCCTTTCGCCCATAGTCAGCTGGGATAGGCTCCAGCTTGCCTGCGACCCTGTAGAAGGATAAAGCGGCTAGAGATAATGAGAGAGAGAGAGAGATATCTATTAGTAAGTCGTTTTTTCGCCGACCTGCGACAATCTTCTGCGAGTCACACAACGTCCACACTCGCCACTAGCAGAGCATTCATTTCTTTTAAGCGGTCGCCATTCTGGTTGCGACACGGGGAGCGAATCTGTAAACAAGCAGCTCATTGGCTGGCTAGGTGTGCCACAAGCCAATCACAATCACTTGACCAGAAAGGCATGCAGTGTTGCCAGATTGGGCAGGTTTAGGTGCTTTTTGGCTGGTTTTGAACATATTTTGGGGTGGAAAACGTTAGCAATATCTGGCAACACTGAAGGCATGTCTGCTTGGGCGGAAGCCTTCTGCGGCAGTTACATTTTGACACGCGAGCAATGTTTCACTATAAAAATTCTGTAATTTCCATCTGTTTTCCGCGATCACAGAAAATCATTGGCCCTATGAGAGTGAGACAGTGAGAGAGCCACCCCCCCAAAAAAAATCTTAACGGATTTACACGATTTGGAAAAATGACTTTTTCAGAACCGAAAAAAACAGAGCTTCCGGCTCAACAGTATTATTTTGAGAAATAAAACAGTCTTTGGATATACATTTGTTCATTTTTGCATACGTATTACTCATTCTCTGCAGTGGTCTGAATTGTTATTAAATAGTTAATGTAAGTAAGTAAATGTTAATAAGTCAAATTTACTACTTTTAAAAAAACATTTAAAAAAAAAATCATGGGTGTATCGAATCGTGGGTCAAAAATCGCGATACGAATCGAATCGTGAGTTGGGTGTATCATTACAGCCCTAATGTTTACTGTTAGCACTCGCAGCTGTCTATTAGTTTGCTAGCTTTCTCAATATGTCTGCCTTGTCTTGTGAAAGGTTCCGGTAGGTCGACAAGCAGGTATGAATGAAATGCACGCCAAGCGTCAAGACATGACAATTCGATCCATCAATGACAAGCGAACTGATTGGAGCGGCTTTTTACAGCTCGGTGACTGCCGCAGATGACAGGTGTTTTTTTTTTTTTTTTTTTTTTTAAGTTGTCAGATGATTTGATTTATTCGTTGCTTTTGGAATGTAAAGACAAGATCAAGAAATATAACAAAAATGCTTCTAAAACTGGCCTACCCTAGCTTTAACCCTGTTCTTGGTATTTAATCTTGGAAGAAGCCCCGTTCCTTCTTATTTGATCATCCTGGAGGTGATTTGTTCGTGGTATTAAAGCCTCATGGCAGTAGTTTAGCAAAGCGACAAAGCTGTGATGAGCGCTGTGAGACATACCGAGACCTTCCTGCTGCCCACTGAGCCGCCTTCAGCATGCTGACTGATCGCAGACGTCATGCGCTCGCACTCCGCTGCACAATGGCGATGCAGTCCTGGAGCAGGCTTCTAAGATGGTACTTTGATTTATTAACACGACTCACATTAGCTGTTTGGCATTGAAGCAAGGCAAATGAGGTATTGCTGGTTATTTTAGCCTGCTCAGTGGCATCAGTGGTTTGCCTCTACTTTGCATTTGCATTAGGTCTCATAAGTCAGGGTTTGCTGAGGAAACGTCTCATCACCATGCAAAATTAATTTCTTACTCGTGTTCTCAGAATCAGTAACGCTTATATGAATACATGGGTCTATTAATAAGAGCCGTGAGAACCCGCTGCGCTCAACGCCGCTGGGCTGGTTTCTGCTTTTCTCAGTATTGACGCTGTCAGATTGTCGAGAACACACAACCAGAGTAGAGTAGTGTTCAGACATGCTGAGTTAACTAAAGACAAAAAGACAAACAAATAAGCCACATTGCAGCACAAAGGGCGGGCCATAGACGTGGTGTGAAAGAGTGAGTGTCGGGGCATTGCGATGTGCTATAATGGTTTTAAACATGAATGAACTGGTCAGGATGCCTGAGTGACTAATGACTGTGACTCACCAGAAGGACAATACTCGGTCTGGCTTTCTCAGAGACACCAACAAGCCCTGTAGCAAGACACTGACTTCAGTAAGGGCTAAATATGAAAATAAAATAAAATTCCCAGCTGTTGTGGACATTTTGTTAGAGGTCTGTTTACACTGCATAATGCTTTCCCACAATACAGCATGGGCTGTTTTTTATTTTTTTAAATAATAAGTATAAAGTTGGTGGCACGGTGGTGTAGTGGTTAGCGCTGTCGCCTCACAGCAAGAAGGTCCGGGTTCGAGCCCCGGGGCCGGCGAGGGCCTTTCTGTGCGGAGTTTGCATGTTCTCCCCGTGTCCGCGTGGGTTTCCTCCGGGTGCTCCGGTTTCCCCCACAGTCCAAAGACATGCAGGTTAGGTTAACTGGTGACTCTAAATTGACCGTAGGTGTGAATGTGAGTGTGAATGGTTGTCTGTGTCTATGTGTCAGCCCTGTGATGACCTGGCGACTTGTCCAGGGTGTACCCCGCCTTTCGCCCGTAGTCAGCTGGGATAGGCTCCAGCTTGCCTGCGACCCTGTAGAACAGGATAAAGCGGCTACAGATAATGAGATGAGAAGTATAAAGTTAACAGTATTTTGCGTGTGCTTGTCTCTGGTCGCTGCCCTTCAAGGGCATATTCTGGACTGATTTCGTTTTTTGTGTTTTTTTTTTTTTTTTTTTAAATATGAAAGAATGTCCCTGTAGAACAGGATAAAGCGGCTAGAGATAATGAGATGAGATGAAATTAACACACACACACACACACACACACACACACACACACACACACACACACACACACAATGTGCAATATTATAACAGTATTGCACACTCTTTCTCCATTGGAGAGAGTGGCGTAATACATGGAGGATAAGCAATATGATAACATTGCATGCCATCAATAAACCTGCTAGAAGGGAATGGAATACATGTTTTTATTCCATGGAAAAAGTGGCCCGTATGTATAGTAATTAAATAATATTGGCTGTCTTTTTTACGTGGTATATCAGATATAGTCCATTCAGCTAGCATGATGTTGAACAAGTCGAAGAAGAGTTCAATATCATGCTAGCGAAATGGAATATATCTGATATACCATGAGAAAAGCTTTTTTTTTTTTTTTTTATTATTTATACACATTTGATGGAATGATTATAGATTTCTTTACAAATTGTCAGTCGCTCACTAGCGCGGAAGTTGTACGTGTAATGCATATCTTATGGCATTTTGAATTCACTGCGACAGTTTACTGCGGGCACCGCAGAAAAAGAAATGCTTCTGCGCATGCACATCAGAAAACTTTCTCATTGAATATTCGCATCAGCTCCGACGTGTGACGTCCTGTCGTCTTGACAAGCATGCAATATCGTAAACCATATTCAACGCTCATTCTCCATTGGGTAGAGTGACGTGATATGCTATGAAACCCGCTAGAAGGGGAATAGAACGCGTTTTTATTCCATCGAAGAAGTGTCCTGTGTGTATAATAGTTTGTTAAATACTGCATGTGTCGGTGCTGGTTACTTAAGTTAACAAGCCTACTAGTTATTAAAATTGCTTTTTCTCAGTTGTACTGTGTGAAAACGTCAAAACAAATAAATCCGACGTGAGCTTTCATTTTCTCTGGCTGCAAACCTAAAACCATCCACGGCTCTCTGAAATTAAGTGGGGTTCCTTGTGAAAATATTCAGCATTCATGTGGCCAAAATACAGCCTTTTTTTTTTGGTAACAAGAAGTAAAACTCATGTAAAGTTACCTTCCTGTTAATTGTTTTGAAAGATATACACGTATGACGGTGTATAAGAATCCTCTATGACCATGACCTTAGAACAGATACTAACCCAACCTACACACTTCCTTTTATGGCATTAAAGTAGATATTAATTTGATTTGAAACTTTTTTTGGGGGGAAAAAGATGTACCCAGGAGCTCCATACACAACAACGCCTTGAAGAGACAGAGCTCTTCTTTCTGGATCTTTTTGCTGACAAGAAAAAGAAAGAAAGAAAGCTTTATTCATCACACACTTGTGAAATTTCCTCTCTGCATTTAACCCATCTGAAGCAGTGAACACACAGACATACCCAGAGCAGTGGGCAGCCATGCTAACAGCACCCGGGGAGCAGTTGGGAGTTAGGTGCCTCGCTCAAGGGCACCTCAGCCCAAGGCCGTCGCATATTAACCTAACCGCGTGTCTTTAGCCTAGGTCACAACCGGACGTACGATTTTTTTTGACCGTGCGATTTTTGGCGTTTCCCAAATCGCTGTTTTGTTTTTTTTTTCGTGGAGAAAGACGCACGTTGGCCGTAAGTTTGTCTTGCAACCTGAAAAAACCCTAAGCGCCCTTAGAGTTTGTTTGACGTGACGAAGAACCTCTGCGGCTGGTCTACGGCTCGAAAATCGGCACGTCACACGCGCGTCTTCCGTGCGTTTTTTGCATGTAGACCGGCCGTAGGAGCACGTACGGCCAGTTGTGACCGAGGCTGTAGGACTGTGGGGGGAAACCGGAGCACCTGGAGGAAACCCACGTAGACACAGTGAGAACATGCCAACTCCGCACAGAAAGGCCCTCGCCGGCCGCTGGGCTCAAACCCAGAACCTTCTTGCTGTGAGGTGACAGTGCTAACCACTACACCACCGTGCCGCCCCGACTGGGATTTCACTTTGATTTCATTTGCCTAATGTGATGCTTTGTGTTTCTTGTTCCTTTCTGTTTGACGCGGATATGTTTCCCCCCAAAAAGGAGCAGGTTCTTGAATCATCTCACACGTTCTACAAACCGTGTCACATTCAATTATTTCATGTAACCCCCAGGTGCCATCTTGGCAGATTTTGGAGTGAGGAAAAGATTAAATGAGAGAGTTTTTTTTTTTTTTTTTTTTTTCCCCCCCGAAAGAAATTCTCACTTCAAAGTCACACATAATCAACCTCTCGCCCCATGGTGTGATTTCCACAGATAGCTCTAACGTGCAGCCGCAGTCCTACAGCCTTGCTCGTGTCGCATGAGGCTGTGTGCTACTTTAAATCTAGTTCCCTGGTAACAGCAGCAGTTGCTAGTTGAGCCGTAGGGATCAGTGCTGTCTGATCCAGCCGTGTGTCCAGGGGAACATCTTTCTGATGTGTAAACATTGACAGTGTGCAAAAGCACATATTTATAAGACCAACTGGCCAGTGTGTTGTCTGGATGACTCGTCAGCCAATCTGACTCGAGGTAGCTCTGTAAAGCCCTGTATCATTAGGCTGACGTAGGACCGTATCCACCTGACAGTCTGGCACATTGCTTCGGGATGTGTGGACTCAGCACACAGTCCTTAAATATCTAATGCGCAAGGGATGAGTCATCAAATCAAAAATAATTCTGTTGCCCTAAAAACATCATCACTGATACTAAGTTTGGTCCTGACGTACTCTTGTTTTTTTTTTTTTCCTCAATCGTGAAATGGGTGATCGAACTATATCTCATCGACTCGAAAATGAATCGAGCCCTATTGACAGTGGCATCCAGACAGGAATAAAATGACCACAGAGGAGTGAGTTTCTCGTGGGTTATGGTTTTTTTTTTTTTGCTTTGAACCTGGAAGTTTGCATCATGTGATCATGTGACCATATTCTGTGCCCAACATGGCATTGAAGCAGTCATGAAGGCAGTGAAGTAGAGAAGAGAAACTGGCACTCATTTCACTTTGGGGTGAACGAAGATTCAAGTAACAATTAGGGCGTCACCGTGGTGTAGTGGTTTAGCCTGGGCCCGCCCATCCTAAGTGTGACGCAACACGAGGGCCTGTTGCGAGCTTAGTCTGGCAAGGCAAGCTATCTACAGCTCTTCCAAGCTCCTGAAAAATCGGGAGCCAATCAACTTTGAGCATCTCCAACGGCCCTGGCTAGAGGCGTGTTCAAGGCAGTGACGTAGTAGAACTGCGACCGGAAGCCATAGATTGTTTACAGAATCTATGCCGGAAGCGCTTCATTCACTAGAAACATTACGAACATGGAGCAAGTTCTCATTGAAAATGGAGCAAAGAGCAGCCCTGGAGGTATTTATTGAAAGGAAGGACGTTTTCGCCTTGCTCCCGACCGGCTTCGGTAACAGTTTAATCTACTAGTTAGCTCCGTCGCGTCACATATGTCAGAGGAAAGAGTGATGTGATTGGTTTAAGCTTCGTCACAGCCTTTTCTGGCTTCGACCAGTAGCAAACTGAGGCATTTCAGGGAGGCGGGTCAACCACGCGCTTTGGGGAACGGTTGGGCTTAATATCTTTGCCAGACCAAATGCTCGCAGAGCTTTGAAGTTGCGTTAGCCAGACTAGTAGTGGTTAGCACTGTCGCCTCACAACAAGAAGGTTCTGGGTTCAAGGTCGGTGGCTGACGGGGGCCTTTCTGTGTGGAGTTTGCATGTTCTCTCCATGTCTGTGTGGGTTTCCTCCGCGTGCTCCGGTTTCCTCCACAGTCCAAAGACATGCAGGTTAGGCTAATTGGTGGCTCTAAATTGACCGTAGGTGTGAAGAGGTGAGGTCCATGTATCAGCCCTGTGGTGATCTGGCGACTTGTTCAGGGTGTACCTTGCTTCTCGCCCATAGTCAGCTGGGGTAGGCTCTAGCTTACCCACGACCCTGCACAAGGATAAGAGGTTACGGATAATGGATGGATGGATCTAAAACAATCGGCAAATATCCAAGAAACTTCTTCACTTTTTATTTTGCAACTTGAAGTGTTTTAATATCTGGGTTAGGGTCATTGAGTCACACACTACGAGACCAAATGCAGCAAGTAGCAGCAGTCAAACACGCAAGGGGATGTCTGCAGAGAAAATCAGGGATGTGTGCATCTGGGTAGAACTAGAATTAGCAGACGATTGCGGAGTTTGGTGAAAAACAGCAGGTAATTCAGCCTGTAATTTTCTCAGAGGAAGATGGAGGCAGGCGCAGACATGCCAATCTGGACACAAATAAAACGACGGAGCACCTGTAAAATAAGCCCATGTTTACATTAGACCGTATCAGCGGATCATCAGACTAACGTTTTTAAAACGATTAGTGTGCACACAGCAACACCAATACACGATTAGCGTGCACACAGCAACACCAATACACGGATACGCTCGGCTCCGCAGGCATCCTGCGCTCCAAATCACTCCGCCCTGAACAGCGAGTGCCCTCTGGAGGGTGCGCACTCCGGCCCTGCGCAGCTCACAGAGCATGCGAGTGAAGTGCACGAGCCATGATTCGGGACTGAGCCGCTGTGTGTGTGATCCCAGCGCAGATCACTTACCACTTGCAAGTGGAAGGATGTCAAGCCTAAAGACAATCATAACTACACAATGGGCAGTATTTGCATCAGTATTTGCAGTATTTTCATACTTTTATACTCTTTAATGAAAGGTGATACAAGGCGGAAGTCCACGCCGTTTTTCAGCAGTCGCGTCACATGACCAACGCCAGCGAATCAGGAAGGTGGATGTCACAGTGACGTTGTCCAATGAGACGCCAGCTAGAGCTCAGCACAGCGTATCCGCGTATTCTGAATGTTTACACAGCACCGGATCAGACACGATCTGGATTGAATACGTGGACGCTGGCGGATTCCCGTTTCCTGGCGTTTCCAGGCGGTTTAATGTAAACGGACAGTGCATCCGCGAAGAAAATGAGACAGATACGGTCTAATGTAAACGTAGCCTAAGGTTCATCGTATCTGGATAGGGCTTTAGTCTGGCACAAGAGTAAAGCATGGGTGAGTGCCTGTGAGGCCTCCATGAGGCAAATTGATTTGCATTAATATAGCTATTAATAAAACCGAATTTAACTGCACTCTTGGCGTCAAGAATGCTATAGTGATTCGAGTACTGATAATGCACTGACTGGATTATTAATAGGGCTGGGTATCACAGTCAATTTCCTAGATCGATTCGATTTCGATTCTTAAATTGATTAATCACGATTCGAGTCAATCTGAATCAATTCAATCTGCTCTTAAATAATGAAAATATCTCCATACAATACCTTGGTTTTATCAAGCTCTTCGTCCTTTGTCGTTTTAAATTTGAAATGATTCCACACGTCAGATTTCATTTGAGACGGCTTGCCGAGCGGTGTTTTCCCTGCCTCAGCCATGGCTCTGGCCTCAGCCATTTTGTGTGCGTGCTTGAACGTCACGACGTACGACTGCGCAGCTGCGTCATCACGCACGAGACGGCTGAGGGAGGAAAATCACACAACACACGAGATTGTGTTGTGGGGGGAAAAAAACCATCTCTATCTCATGCCCTGTGAATCGATAGTGTGAAATTTAAATGAAATCGATCCAAAATCAATTTTTTTTTTAAACCCAGCCCTAATTATTAAACACATCTAGATTTTAAAAAGGGCTTCCAAGTGGATCAACAGTAAAATTTTCGCTCTTCTGTCTAGAGATTGCATTTCGGCCAGGAAATTGGTTATTTTTTCTGGGTGGGGTGGCATACTCTGTCTCCCCTGTCAATCACAGAGATACTAGCCAATCGCAGGCACCCATGAGCGGAAGAGGATGGATGACGCTTTCCATCCTGAGCAGCAGCTCGGAAAGATGTGGTTGATGTGTTTCAGTGGAAAGGCGTTAGATTTTGCACTGGGTATCTGGTATATGATTGGGGAGAGCTAGCTGATGAGTGGGAATTGGCAGGTGACCAAATTGCAGAGAAAATGGGGCAAAATCTTGCTAATCAACTACTGGCTGGCTAATGCCTAATTATGTAGGCGATTATTCTGACCCTGTAAACATGGGGTTGTTTTTGGACAAGTAAATAACCTAACAGAAGGCGCTTTCCTCGACCCCTTGCTGTCTTGAAATCTGTTCGTTTTGCTGAGTCATGGCTCACTCAGACCATCAAATCTGGTCTATTGGTGTAGCTCAGGACGGAGCTTTGTGTGACGGAACAGTGCGTTTTCATGCTGTTTTGCATTTTGCTATTATGGCTTTGTTGATGAACTATCTCAGATACTGTATATAACCATGTTGTAAATGTAAAGATATTATACTTCTCTGTGAACCAGTGTTGTAGTCGAGTCACTAAACCTCAAGTCCGAGTCCAGTCTCGAGTCCTCAGTGTTCAAGTCCAAGTTGTTTTAAATAAATAAATAAATTTCAGAGCCAAGTCCACTATTGATTGGAGCCGGGTCCGCTATTGATTGGAGCCGAGTCCGCTATTGATTGGAGCCGAGTCCGCTATTGATTGGAGCCGAGTCCGCTATTGATTGGAGCCGGGTCCGCTATTGATTGAAGCCGGGTCCGCTATTGATTGGAGCAGAGTCCAAGAACAAGACTGCAACTGCACCACTTAACGGTGGCTGTTTCAGCCCCATTAACATTAGCTTGTTCCTGAACATGATGTATGAACAGGTGAATGTGCATCTCTTTATCAGAGAGTGCGAAGTATTCTGTCAGAGATGAATGTAAGTGCAGAAGGTGTGGTTTTTTTTATTAATACAAGTGAAGACGGTGAACAGTCCAGAACAGCAGGCAAAATCGTAAAGCACTGAAACAGGCAACGGGTTGAGCGAGGCACAAACAGGCTATCAGAGACGAAAAACAGGAAATCCAGGATCAGGAAACCGAATAAGGAAATGAGGTTCAGTAATGTGTCGTCAACGCAACTCAATACTTCGCAACATAAGTGTGTGTTCACAGTTTTTACATCGGCATGCTGTTTGCGCCTTAATCCTGTGCAGGTGCAAGTTGCTTACAGTACACCTGAGAGTCTATCTGATGGCATGCGCCAAGGCTCACAGATGTGACGCTCTTGCATGACGTTAGTACAAAATTAATGTAGATATAAATATCTCATCTTATCTGTAGCCGCTTTATCCTGTTCTACAGGGTCGCAGGCAAGCTGGAGCCTATCCCAGCTGACTACGGGCGAAAGGCGGGGTACACCCTGGACAAGTCGCCAGGTCATCACAGGGCTGACACGTAGGTGGGGTTTACATTAGACCGTATCAGCGGATCATCAGATTAACGTTTTTAAAACGATTAATGTGCACACAGCAATGCCAATACACGATTCGCGTGCACATAGCAACGCCAATACACGGATACGCTCGGCTCCGCAGGCATCCTGCGCTCCGAATCACTCCGCCCTGAACAGCGAGTGCCCTCTGGAGGGTGCGCACTCCGGCCCTGCGCAGCTCACAGAGCACGCGAGTGAAGCACACAAGCAGTGATTTGGGACTGAGCCGCTGTGTGTGTGATCCCAGTGCATGTCGGGCATGCGCGTCACTTACCACTTGCAAGTGGAAGGATGGCAAGCCTAAAGACAATCATAACTACACAATGGGCAGTATTTGCATCAGTATTTGCATCGGTATTTTCATACTTTTGTACTCTTTAATGAAAGGTGATACAAGGCGGAAGTCCGCGCCGTTTTTCAGCAGTCGCGTCACATGACCAACGCCAGCGAATCAGGAAGGTGGATGTCACAGTGACGTTGTCCAATGACGACGCCAGCTAGAGCTCAGCACAGCGTATCCGCGTATTCTCAATGTTTACACAGCACCGGACCAGACACGATCTAGATTGAATATGTGGACCCTGGCGGATTCCCGTTTCCCGGCGTTTCCAGCAGTTTTAATGTAAACGGACAGTGCACCCGCGAAGAAAACGAGACAGATACGGTCTAATGTAAACTTGGCCATAGACACAGACAACCATTCACATTCACACCTACGGTCAATTTAGAGTCACCAGTTAACCTAACCTGCATGTCTTTGGACTGTGGGGGAAACCGGAGCACCCGGAGGAAACCCACGCGGACATGGGGAGAACATGTAAACTCCGCACAGAAAGGCCCTCGCCGGCCATGAGGCTCGAACCCGGACCTTCTTGCTGTGAGGCGACAGCGCTAACCACTACGCCACCGTGCCACCCTTATAAATATCTGATGTCAAATTATTATGGCAACTTACAAAAATACAGAAAAAAAAAATCGGAGTCCTCGTGTCCAATTTATGAGTCTGAATGCAGTTAACGCACGAGTCGGAGTCATCAGTGCTCAAGTCACGAGTCCTTAAAATTAGGGCACGAGTCGGACTCGAGTCAAAATCTTGGATTCGAGTACTACAAGCCTGCTGTGAAATTAAAGGCAAAGCCTCTTGATATTTCAAGTCAATTGCAACAGCTCAGCGGCTCGAGATAATGAGATGAGATGAACTGTTAAATTTATAGTTTTGGAAGTCTGGCTTTATAAAAACCATCTGTGTGCAAGTCTGTTAATCTGAGAGCAAGTCATTTTGACCTTGACTAAGAAACCGCTGTAGTGACTTTAGCTGTCTCTGGGAAACTCTTTCCATCCCTCAGTGCTGTGAAGTGACCAGCTCGCTTTCCTGGTATCTGCGCTCCCTGAACCATCAACGATGACCTTTTCGAACTTCAGGAAATAGCCATATACTGTACGTGGGGAGTGTGGGAGTCTTCAGGTGTTTTTTCTTGTGTGTCTCTCTTGATTTTGGTTGCATGTTGTAACATTTCCTGTTTCTTAATGCTTGTTTAGTCATGCCTGCTTCATTCGTCATCTCCCAGAAAGATCTGTTGTTTTCTTGGTTTGTTATTTGGGCACCGAGTGCTCGTCGTTATCAGAATTCAATAGTACGATTGTTTATACATCACTTATTTTCAGAGCTCCACGACTGGTTCACTTGTGGACGATGAAGCAGTGAACTGCACCTTTGCTACCAGTGCACTTTTTTTTTTTTTTTTTTTGCTTGTTCAGCGACTCTCCATTTCTTTAAACATCCATCAAACCTAGAGAGGAAGAGTTTCTCAGAGCTGAGGTTGTGCATCAGAGCCATTGCCGTACCGTCTGCTATTAAACTCACAAACAACACGTTTTATTTGCTTTTATTTGACTGCAGCTATTACAAGCAACAAAGTGGTGTCCAGGACTGAAGACAAAAATAAGCACGTTGTTACCTATGAACGGGAATCATTGTTCCCTTGTTAGTAAGAGCGTAAATGGGAACTAATCGCAGGTAGGAACTAAAGTGAGCAGGGAACTGAAGCAGTGTTGCACCACACGTGCTTTAAGATTTGGTCTTTGAGCCAATTATTTGGATTTGTCACTGTACTGTGGTTTTTGTAATCTGCGTAGGATTGAGACTCGCACTTCAAATGTTGCTTTGTTGCGCTGTGTGGCACATACAGTTTGACAGTGCCAGTCAAAAGTTTGGGCACCTTCTAATTCAATGGTTTTCTTTATTTTTATTTATTAAAAGACACTTCGTGTCTTAATGATGGATCATCACTTCTGTTTACTTTTGCCGCTTTTCCACTACAAATGCGGCTGAGTCGGGCTGAGCCGTGCCGTGCTGAGTCGAGCTGAGCGGGGCTATTGAAGTTGCATTTCGACTACAACCGCGCTGAACCGTGCTGGCTGGAAGTGGGTGGACACATTGGGTGGAGTTAGCGAAAGTGGGTGGACGTCAGGTGATGTCGTTAAGCAGCGCAAACAGTGACATCAGTGAGCTTTTAAGCGGTAGTCTCACGACCCGGATAGTAAACAATAAACATGGAGTCGTTAATGTTGCTGGTCTTGGTTCTGTGGCTTGTTGTCACCGACAACGCCAACAGATACTGGCAAGAGCGTATAGATGAGGCGAGGCGCATAAGGCTTCAGAAATTCTCGTAATTCGTAATTCTTCTTCTTCCGGGTTTACGGTGTTTACAGATCCCAGCGTGCTCGCGGGGCGTGTGTGGGCATGTGAGGACACTCCTCCTCACCAATCAGTGCACAGGGGAGTGTCTGCTCACGCCCCCAGCCTCACTCGGCTCGCTTCAGCCCCACTCCAAAACGGTGCGAGTTTTAGGGGCTAAGCAGGGCTGAAGCGAGCCGAGTCGTGCTGTTCTTTGGTAGTTGAAACGCGAGCCGTGTCGGGCTGAAGTGAGCTGAAGCGAGCTGAAAAAGGGTAGTGGAAAAGGGCCATTAGTTGAGTGTGTGGTTGGTAGAAGAGAGCAACTGGACTTGCTTGAAAAGTCTTGAAGACGTTTCGCCTCTCGTCCGAAAGGCATCCTCAGTTCTGTCTGTCTAATAGGGAGTATCAAGTATTTATCCTCTCATGGATCATCATAGAATCCGAATCAGAATGCTGATGGCTGCATTGTAGGTGGCTAATAAAAGATGTCATAGACCCCCACCTCTGTTCAGTGATGGTCGTTCCAGGTTCACAAAAATGAACGATCCTCTCTGGCTAAGATGTCTGCCAGTTTTCTGGAAGTCCTCTCATACTCCCGCACCAGTCGAAGGGAACTCATCCCAAAGTGTGTAGAAACATATCTGTGAAGATACTCAGTCATCCATGTACATAGTAATCTGTGGTTGGTAGAAGAGAGCAACTGAACACATGCCTTTCGGACGAGAGGCGAAACGTCTTCAAGACTTTTCAAGCAAGTCCAGTTGCTCTCTTCTACCAACCACAGATTACTATGTACCTGGATGACTATCTTCACAGATACTTAGTTGAGTGGTTATTGACACACAAATTATTTGCTGAAGGCAAAGTGAATATCGGTGAACAATAACCGAGATGAAGTTGAAGTTATTATTCACTGAGCCTGGGACGGATAATTGTTTTAGTATAAATACACAGGTAATAATAAAAAAAAAAACCCTTTGAAATCAATTATTATTTAATACAGACTTCAAAAGTGGCATGCAAATGGACGGTGCGGCGCAGACTTGCCACTTGTCTATGCCGGATCACGTAAAATACTTTTGTTTTGAAATGGATAAAATAAATCACAATCCGGGCGGCACGGTGGTGTAGTGGTTAGCGCTGTCGCCTCACAGCAAGAAGGTCCTGGGTTCGAGCCCCGGGGCCAGCGAGGGCCTTTCTGTGCGGAGTTTGCATGCTGTCCGCGTGGGTTTCCTCCGGGTGCTCCGGTTTCCCCCACAGTCCAAAGACATGCAGGTTAGGTTAACTGGTGACTCTAAATTGACCGTAGGTGTGAATGTGAGTGTGAATGGTTGTCTGTGTCTATGTGTCAGCCCTGTGATGACCTGGCGACTTGTCCAGGGTGTACCCCGCCTTTCGCCTGTAGTCAGCTGGGATAGGCTCCAGCTTGCCTGCGACCCTGTAGAAGGATAAAGCGGCTAGAGATAATGAGATGAAATCACAATCCCACCTTCCATTTGAATAGTTTTTAGACCAAACTTTGTAGTTAGTGCTTTTAGGAACAGCGTTTTCTTTCATGACTTGTAATTCTTCCTCCCTTACGGTCATGAAGCGACTGGCCGCCATTTTGCTGAGTTGCTCGAGGTGATTGATCAAAAAATTCGGACCATTTCTCGACCAATCCGCGCTCGCGATTTTCTGTAATCACCTGCGTATTTATATTAATATGGATCACTACAGTTGTGGACTAGGGCTATTTACTGTGGTTTTTTTTTATTATTTACTATGTACCGTTTGATCTCGATCACATTAAGGAGGTAAGAAATTGCACTAATTAACTTTTGACGAGGCACCTGTTAATTGAAAAGCATTCCAGGTGACAAACTCATGAAGCTGGTTAAGATAATGCCGATAGTGTGCAAAGCGTCATCAAGGTAAATGGCAGAGGTGGACAGTAACGAAGTACATTTACTTGAGTACTGTACTTAAATGCACTCTGAGTATCTGTACTTGAGTATTATTTTTTTGGAAACTTGTGACTTTAACTTCACGACATTTGAAAGACAAATATCGTACTTTTTACTCCACTACATTTCTGTCAAGGTACTCGTTACTATGAAGCAGCTTTGAAAGTGGATGTTTTTTCTTTTCTTTTCTAAAACGTGATTGATTTTTTCGCAGGTGACACTGAGACAGCCTATCAGTAATCACTAGGGTCACGTCACGTCCATAGACTGTATAAAATCAAGCTCAATGATTTCTCAGCCGCATTATTTGAACACGATCAGTTGACAGCAGAATGGAAGGAGGCGGTTCTTCTGGGGAACGCATACGCACCCATGGCCCGTGATCCCATATTTCAGTTTTCTGAAAGGATAAAAGATTTGTTTCGTGTTAAATGTTTGCTTTGTTTGCCGAAAACGAACCACATCACGGCCTACAAAAACCAACCTGCGGAAGCATATTGAGGTATGTAAACGTTTTATTCCAAGAGAACGCTTGCAATGAAGTTGTCTGCGCTTTTAGAGCTAGCGATTAATGTTGCAAATGTAGCTATGCAGTCTGGTTAGTCAAATGACTTTCTATGGATTTACCCGTTAAGTTGTCATCGCCTTGTCCACAGCTAACGTTAACACACAGCTAGTTAACTTGGCCACTGTTAGTTAGCATGTAAAAACTGAGTTACGCTAACATGAATAACGTTAACTTATCTGAAGTCCTTTCAGAAACCTGTTTCAGCATAATCTTGCCAAATAAACAATGTAGAAATCTTTCTTTTCTAGTCGCGTTAGCTACCCAATATGATTTCGAGTTTGAAAAGTTTGCTAGCATGTCAGGTGGAGCTTCACTGACTAGCTAGCTTAACATTTAAGCCGCCATGATGGCACAGCATACGTTCATTTTCTGAATTCACATTTCTGTCTTTGGTAACGGCATTCAGTATTGTAAGCGTTGTGGCAATAATACAACAATGCGTTGACAAATGTACTCGGGCCACACCAATTCAATTAGTTGGTTCTCGGAATCGCCGCTTGAAGAAAATGCAAAACGGGGGGGGAAAAAATCGAAATCAAACTCCCGCCAACAGAAAAGGTCACGTGACATGAGGTCACGTGACGTCGAAAACCAATCAAATCTCCCCCTTCACTTTCGATAAAGACTTGTGGAAGAAACATGCCTGTGGAGGGGAGTCCTGCAAAGCCTGTGTTTGTGATTGTTAGGATATTCAGCGAACAGAAGCGTAAAATCTTTGACAGGTGTGTTGAAAATCTGTTTACTGGTTTGCCTGTATTGTTTGGTCTATTTCCACCACTAATTTTACCATCGGTGCATTTTTTTTTTTTTTCCTTTTATTTTTATTTCACCCGCTTGCTTCATATTTTTCCTGAAAAAATCCGAGAACCAACTAATTAAATTGGTGTGGCCTTAAGTACTTGCTTTTAAAAATACTTCAGTACTTTAACTTAAGTAAAAATTTGACTGGACGTCTTTCACTTGTATCGGAGTAACATTTGACCAGTCGGATCTGTACTTTGACTTAAGTAATGAAGTTGGGTACTTTGTCCACCTCTGGTAAACGGTGGTGACTTTCTGCTTTAGAAGAATCTAAAATATGAAACGTTTTGTTTTCACACTGATTTACTCCGCAATTCATGACGTTCCGTATGTTATTTCATAGTATTGATGTTTTTCATAGTTTTACAATGTAAAAAATGGTCAAAATACAGAAAAATCTATAATACCCTGTCCACACTAGGGATTTTGTACCGATACGATACTACTTTCGTACCGCAACACCTGTCCACATTAGCAACTATACCGGTACTGTAGCGGTATAACTGTATCGGTACGAAACCCACAAATGTATGGGTTTCGTACCGGTACAGTATCGGTACTGTAGCGCTTCGCTGTAGTGTGGACAGATGAAGCGGTTCTGTATCGATACAAATATAATGCGCATGCACAAAGTCACACACCTCAATCGATGTCTTCGCTGAATAAAATAGTGAAGAACGGAGATTCGTTTGTTTCTTTCTCAACTGCCTCGCGCGTTTTTATACGATTCGACTGAATAAATGACCACCAGAAATACAGACTGTACACTGACAACGAAAAGCACACACACGTTGTTTCATCCGTACGGAAGCCGAGAGAGGCCCTTCATATAATCCTTTTTTTTTTTTTTATTCACCTTGTTATCCCGAGATAACGACATAATAATTAATTCAGGATCTCGAGAAAACAACACAACTAATTCGAGATCTCAAGAAAACAAAACTGTTATTTCAAGATCTCGAGAAAACAAAACAATTATTTCATGATCTCGAGTAAACAGCTGAGAAATGGTTCATTCAGGTGCGCCAAGAGACTTGTGTGATATGCTGACTTTGGGGCTATTTCTCATTCTGTATAGACGCAACTTTGGTCATTAGAATGTCTGGAATAATCGATCACCTAATAAGGCAATATTTTGATCAGGGGTTGACACAGGGAGAGATTTCCCTCCGCAGAAGACTGGCCCGGCTTCGTCTCTACCGACGGAGATACAGTGATCCAGCTGAGATCATGAAATAATTTTGTTTTCTCGAGATCTCGAAATAACGGATGCCATATATTCTCGGAAGGAAGTTACTCGGTAACCACGGAAACATTTCGCGCACGCGCATTTCAACTACCGTGAAAGAAAACTGCAAACATTTCTCGCTAGTATGGACAGATGCACTAAACTGTACCGGTATACTTCGTATTGATACAGTTATACCACTTTCGTACCGGTATAAGTGTGAACACAGCATAAATGAGTAGGGGTGTCAACTTTTGACTGGCACTGCATATAGAAAATGAATACTTGTGTCTCGCTTAGTCTCAGTGTGCAAGTGCAAGGTAAGTTATAGATGTGGTTTCCATTATGTAATGACTTCTCAGGCTTGCAATCCTGGCTAGCATTCTTGTGATTTTTAAATTGAAGTATTCACATCTTTGTTGTTTTGTTGATCTTCGTAAACTTGTACACAGTTTAAACGGTTATTGTGCAGCAGTCCACTACGGTCTAGTTTTAGAGTTGGTTTTCACGACTTATAGTATTGTATGTGTTAAGCACTGGTTAAGTATTGCGCATTAAAGGAACAGTCCACCGTACTTCCATAATGAAATATGCTCTTATCTGAATTGAGACGAGCTGATCCGTACCTCTCCGAGCTTTGCGCGACCTCCCAGTCAGTCAGACGCAGTCAGACGCGCTGTCACTCCTGTTAGCAATGTAGCTAGGCTCAGTATGGCCAATGGTATTTTTTGGGGCTGTAGTTAGATGCGACCAAACTCTTCCGCGTTTTTCCTGTTTACATAGGTTTATATGACCAGTGATATGAAACAAGTTCAGTTACACAAATTGAAACGTAGTGATTTTCTATGCTATGGAAAGTCCGCACTATAATGACAGGCGTACTAACACCTTCTGCGCGCTTCGGCAGTGCATTGATACGGAGCTCAGATATCAATGCGCTGTCGAAGCGCGCAGAAGGTGTTAGTACGCCTGTCATTATAGTGCGGACTTTCCATAGCATAGAAAATCGCTACGTTTCAATTTGTGTAACTGAACTTGTTTCATATCACTGGTCATATAAACCTATGTAAACAGGAAAAACGCGGAAGAGTTTGGTCGCATCTAACTACAGCCCCAAAAAATACCATTGGCCATACTGAGCCTAGCTACATTGCTAACAGGAGTGACAGCGCGTCTGACTGCGTCTGACTGACTGGGAGGTCGCGCAAAGCTCGGAGAGGTACGGAGCAGCTCGTCTCAATTCCGATAAGAGCATATTTCATTATGGAAGTACGGTGGACTGTTCCTTTAATACGAATATGAAAACTGCTGAACTTTGTTGTATTCTTGTATTGCGTTGTCGGTAAGCGGGAAGGATTCCTAGTTAGCAGCGTTTCCATCCATCTGGCATTAGTTACCAATGAATAACGTGCAAAAATCTGCTTGCCTAATCATGTTATTCAACACTCATGGGAAAGTTTGAGTTTTATAACCTGCCATATCCCCGACAATACCACCATGCCTTTTTGTCCTAGAAATGCAGGCGGTTTTTCTGCTTATTAAATGGTAGTCCTTTGATTTCATGTGGCTCGGTGAAGAACATTCGTTTGTCTGAGCGCTGGTATGAGGATAAGACTGCATTTCCTTTTCACAATGCTCATGTCAAGTGATCCTTCCTGTTGAATGTTAGTTTAATAAATGAAGCTTGCCCAGGCTGAATATTTCATTATATTGTGGACTGGAAGCTGCTTTTGTGGCCAGCTATTATTAAAACTAACTCTCCTCTTTTTAAAAGAATTTCATTGGTGCACATACCAAGCTCCTTGGGATATCCATGGGGATTTGAATACCTGGTTAATTGCTTGAGGTGCCGACGTTGGAGTACCGAAATCACGACTGGGGTATTTGTTATGCTCCGTGTCTCCATGAAGTCAGTGAGAAAATATGAAACCGAGACGCTGTGTCTGTTTTGATGAGAAGAGCAGCACTGCCAATGGTGTGCATCTGAGCCATTTATATATTAAAAAAAAAAAGTCTCAGGAGTGCTTTCATGTGGGCAGATATATGAAAAAAGATTTGGGTACACTTTCCACCAGAAGCCATGCTGCAGGCGTGGAGCAGTCGTTCTGTGTTTTCGTTTCCAGGTTTAGTAAATATAACGTGGAATTTCAGTATCTGGACTGATGTTAAGATCATTATAAACACCGTGCCATGGTGTTTTTTATATATATAAAGCTTGTTAAACCAGTGAGGTTTTCCAGCATCCTTCCTACCCACAAATATCCAAGTGGCTGTGTTCTTTTAGTGGCAGTAATTTTTTTTTTTTTTGTGAAGTACGTTACAGGCTGAATATTGAGCTCACGTTAAAGCTCTATGGTTTTTGCTCTGTTTTTCTCCTATTGAGTCCTTAACTCCGTATTGATCTCTGGATAATACAGGAAAGCAGAAGGGACGTCCTGCCAAGCTACACTTTTCTTAACCTGTAGTCCACCGTTGAGACGGTTTATACACTGTCCAGATGTTCCTTCACTTCACTGATGATCCTAACCCAGGGTAGTGTACTGTAACAGGGTGAGAATTCCAGCCACTGCCTCAGCATTCTGTCCCTCAAATATGGGCACTACGGGTCGTGTGAAAAATGTGAGCACGTTTCCCTTTTCTCGAGGACGAAGCAATCGTGTGGTAACAAGTGTTCCGATGCTGGTTTGCGTCAGAAATGTCAGGGCTGCCCACGGTCATTCGCAGTGACGCAAGAGTACAGCTGTGCCCACTTCTACAACTCCAGACTGGCTCGGGCCTTGTGGAGTTGGTGTTCTGTTGAGTTGGCTGGAGGGAAACAATGCTCTCGCTGTACTGATCCCGCCATCACCGCCTGCACCAAGTGTTTAGTGCTCGATCGATCCTGGTTTTCAGACCTGCTGATTCGAGCTCTATTCAGCCCAGAATCGAAGAGATCTCCACCAGCCTGTGAGCCACCACCGTTTTGTACTGAAAGGTCTTTCATCATTTACCCTGTCTTGTTTCTTTGGAGCCGTTTCTGTTTGGATTTTTATCTTTCTGCTGTGCTTTTAAGCAATGTCTTGTGAAGACCAGTCAGCTTTCTTGCAAGACACGTGGTGTTTATTGTGAAACCGACACGGGCATCTTTCAGCTTACTCCAGTGAGGAAGGGTTTGAGTAAATGTGAGACAAAGATGGACAAGATTGCATTCAAAGAAACCAGTGTCACCTATGAAGAATGTTAATTTCAACATGCCTTGTTGAGGCCTCTTAGAGTGGTAGAACTGGCTGGATAGGGTGTGATGAAATGTCTACTGTTAGCTTAAGTCACATGGTTTCTTATTACCTATTCAGTCTTGCCCCTTTTCCACCAAAGCAGTTCCAGGGCTGGTTCGGGGCCAGCGCTTAGTTTGGAACCGGGTTTTCTGTTTCCACTGACAAAGAACTGGCTCTGGGGCCAGAAAAACCGGTTCCAGGCTAGCCCCAACTCTCTGCTGGGCCAGAGGAAAGAACCGCTTACGTCAGTGGGGGGGCGGAATTGTTAAGACCTACAACAATAGCAAGACCGTGAAAGATCGCCATTTTTAAGCGACAAGAAGCAGCAGCTGTACAAACGCGAAGTCATTTATTATTGTTGCTGCTGCTGCTTCTTCTGTGTTGTTTTTGCTTCGATATTCGCGCCAAGGTTTATGCAAACGTAGCGACGTAACTGACGTATACAGCGACATAATGACGTGGCTCCCCTTAGCACCGCGAGCTATGGAAAAGCAAACTGGTTCTCAGCTGGCTCGCAATTTGAACGAGTTGTGAACCAACACTGGCCCCGAACCAGCCCTGGAACTGATTTGGTGGAAAAGGGGTATGTGTCCTCTTTCACAGAGGAAGTGGTTCCTGCAGGTGTTAATTTTTTTGGGGACACATTGATGCATCAGAACCCCAGTAGCAAAGTGTGTATAGAACAAATTTGATTTATCACACGTGCACATCTGTATGCGATAGACGTTAATAAATCCCACACATACTAAATTGCTCTGCTTGTGTACAGCCATGCTCATGAAATAAAGAAACGCTCCTTAATGGCAGTATATGGGGAAACTACTTCCTGCTTGCAGTAGTGTTTGTTGCGTTCAACATGGCGCCGTATCTCTGCTTCACAGACAATAAGATGCATCTTTGCACCAAGGAAAGCGACCAAAAAAGGTTGATTTTTACAAATGATTTGTCCAATAAATATAATTAGCCAGCCATTTCCAGTCGCCAGGGTGCTTGCGCAAGTCTTGAAAGTCTTAAAAAGTATGGAATTTTGAAATGCTGTTTTCCAGACCTTGAAAAGTCTTGGATTTTGTGTGAAAGTCTTAATAAAGTATGGAAAAAAAATCTCAAAGACTCAATATTGTGAAATAAGAAACAGGAAGGGTGTAAAAACTATGATTTCGCTAACCGGTCACGTACCCAGACAGCAAATTAGGTCTTGCCGACGTTGGGGCAACAGGCGCCGTCCGACGTACGGTATGGTGCATCGGTGAGATGTATTATGGAGATCGGCAGCTAATTGGCAAGATATCGGGAAGATGTTGGCATTAGAATGGTGGCCGAACATGAGCCAACGTACACCCGACATAACTGTGACCTATGCGGCTCATGAGCCAACGTACACCCAACATAACTATGACCTATGCAGTGCGATCCCACTAGAGCGGGGAAAGCATTCGGACGCCTCGCTCTCCCACTGACTTAACACTGAAACAGCTGACTTTCACGGCATCGCTAGAAACACCGCAGCACGTTTGAAAATCAGCCCTTCCAAAGTTAAGTCAACGGGAGGGAGGCATCTGAATGCTCTTCTCCACTCTAGTAGGATCCCACCGTTATATTAGGTCTTATTGATTTGTTTAGGCTGCATCAAAATCTAAAACCCTTGTATGTTTCACAAATGAAGAGACCGAAGGTTCAAAGTCAGAAACGTCATTTCATTTATTTTGATATAGGCAACATTACAAGGCAAGTAAGAAGTCATACTTTTTCGGCACCTTAGCTTAGGCTACTTTTACGATGCTTGCGCAGCTCATCCATGATGTCCTGCAGCCACAACTTTATGGAATCAATTTTGTGCCAAAATGTTCATACAATACTTTTGAAATATCAAACAAAAACAACAAATCAAAATGCAAAAAAAAAAAAAGTCAATTTTTTTAGACTGGCAAACAAATTCGTGTAATCGTGCAAAATATCAGTCTATTACTCTTCAGAAACCTTTTATTTTTGTTCCGCGTCTTTCTCAGTTTTGTTTGACGTAATTTATTTTGGTTGCGATTCCAGCTTTCTCGTTTGCGCTCCCTGACTTTTTGCTTGCAGTTTTGGCACAAACTTCACGTGTGGGCGGGCTGTCCAGGAACGCATTCCCATTGGCTAACTTGTGTTTGACTGACAGCTACGCTCAGCCATTCCCTACTCGGATTCTGGCGGACTGTTTGACGAGTGACCGATCCATTGACGGTAAACAAGGATCGAGTGGACTTCAGTGGCGACTATGATATTGAATTAATTCAACAAAGTGTAAATTCAGTATCATAGTCGCCACTGAAGTCCACTCGATCCTTGTTTACCGTCAATGGATCGGTCACTCGTCAAACAGTCCGCCAGAATCCGAGTAGGGAATGGCTGAACGTAGCTGTCAGTCAAACACAAGTTAGCCAATGGGAATGCATTCCTGGACAGCCCACCCACACGTGAAGTTTGTGCCAAAACTGCAAGCAAGAAGTCAGGGAGCGCAAACGAGAAAAATTACGTCAAACAAAACTGAGAAAGACGCGGAACAAAAAAGGTTTCTGAAGAGTACTAGACTGATATTTTGCACGATTACACGAATAATTTGTTTGCCAGTCTAAAAAAAAATGGACTTTTTTTTTGTATTTTGATTTGTCATTTTCGTTTGATATTTCAAAAGTATTGTATGAACATTTTGGCACAAAATTGATTCCATACAACTTCGCTGTCATCTCAGCCTCAGTGGAATTAGGAAGGACTGAATTTCTTAACACAGCACCTAAACAAAAGAAATAAAGCAACAGGGGAAAATAAGACACAAATAATGTAACCTCAACAGACGTCAAAGGTTATCATAGAATCACTTCTACTATGAGAGAACAAACATTTTATCATCTTAGCTGCTTGGCAAGTTAGCAGCTATGCTAACCACATAGCTTGAAGCCATAACTTACTTTTCACAACTTCTCGCTGTCATCTCAGACTGAATTTCTTAACGCGGCACCTAAACAAAAGAAATAAAGCGACGGGGGGAAAATAAGACACAAATAACGTAACCTTTGCCGCCTGTCGTGGTTATCATATAATCACTTCTATGAGAGAACAAACATTTTATCATCTTAGCAAGTTAGCAGCTATGCTAACTGCATAGGTTGAAACCTTAACTTACTGTTTCCAAAAAGCTAGCCTACACCGGATTGTGACTATGCATTCTACCAAATCACATCATATATATCATATCATATATATAATTTTACACAAGCTGATCGTACCTGAACTCGTGCTTACACAGCCGGCTTGATGTGGTGTGGCAGCGTCACTTAAGCTGACCCCACACTACACGATTTTGAAATCTTAAGTTTTTAAAATCGGGACTACGCCACACACATGAAGAGAATCTTGACCGATATTTTCTCTCTCTGACTGTAAACACGCTCGTATAAAGATTCGAACGCACAATGGAACACCACACACTACACGACAATCATGCCCGATTGCTTCTCCCTGATTCTGACATTAGGCTACCAGTCATGGGCTGTAGGCTATCTGAGAGAGGCTATTCTCTCATAAGGGGTGTTCACACGGCAACTTTTACTCCGGTGTAGCACCGGGGCTGCCCCGGTAGAGTGTTCACACGGTACAAAGTTATACCGGTGTAGCCCCTGAAAGCTGCTTAAACCGGTGCAAATCTAACCCTGCTCGGGAGGTGGTTTAAGAAATTTACTCCGGAGTAAATGCTAGTTTGCAGGGCAGCACCGATATAAAATGGGACGTCTGAACGCTACGGGGTAGACTCGCTACGCGTGAGGAGAGCTGATTACATACGGGCATTGCATAATTTGCATCCTGGTATTTTGCGCTTCCAAAATGGCGAATATCAACAACAACAGAACTGCGTGTCTTCATCCACGTTGTTTTCCCGGCGCTTGGTGATGCCATGGCAACCGGGAAAAGGAAGTACATTTTCACGCATGCGCATATTTCATTTCCGCATTACTATCGTATAGCACGGTCGCAAAAACTGCTGTGTGGACGCAAGTGGGGCTGCACCGGTGCCAACACGCTTCTCTCTAGTAAGCAGGTTTGTGACGTGTGAACGCTCCACAAAATTTACACCGGTGTAAGATATATCGCAACAAAATACATCGATGCAAATATGTGCTGTGTGAACACCCCTATAATGTTTGAAAATATGCACCAAATATGCCACATTGCTTTGAACACCTTAACTTGGGATGCGCCATCACTTGGCTGTTAAATAGGCTTGTCCACAATCAAAATACCAAAATAGCCTACCTGTCTCATAAATTCTGTTAACCATTTGCAGCGCCAACCGAGTTCACTTGTGAAACGGTTTTATTTTATTTGTTAAAATATATTTTCTAGAGGTTCATATACGGTAGGAGTGAATGGGTGGGAATGATGCGTTCAATCCAAACATAAACTCCACTTTCAGAGCCTAGCGCGTTAAGTTCAGCAGTGGCCAACCGATTTGAAAACCCCACGGCTCCCCGCCGTACATGGAGACGTTGTTGCTAAAGGGCAAAGAAAATGGGGATTAGAGAGTTTGTCCTCAGAGAAAGTTTTGAGAATTCCTGCATTAAAATATTGTTTCGTGTCATTTCAGACGAGATGGTGTGGTACTGTTTTTGAATCAGAAAACACAACCCAACCTTGAATTGTCCCAGTGCCATCATCTAGTAGGCTAATTTTCCCTAATGCCGCTGGCATGCTTGCACGATGTTTTTTTTGGTAGGTCCGTGGAGCGGAGGTCCATTTATGATTACCAATAGATCAACGCCTATATTTAGCCATAGTCTCATAAAAATGCTTTACTTCAAAAGCTTGAGAAACTACACAAATGTAGTAGCCTAGGCAAGTCATCTTTGGAGCTCTTCACTCACCTTTGCCTGGACTGAACAATACCTTATTATTAATATTGTAGAAAAAAAGTAATTTAGCTGATATTTTGGATGTAGATTTTCTTTGGTGGCGGCACGGTGGTGTAGTGGTTAGCGCTGTCGCCTCACAGCAAGAAGGTCCTGGGGCCGGCGAGGGCCCTTCTGTGCGGAGTTTGCATGTTCTCCCCGTGTCCGCGTGGGTTTCCTCCGGGTGCTCCGGTTTCCCCCACAGTCCAAAGACATGCAGGTTAGGTTAACTGGTGACTCTAAATTGACCGTAGGTGTGAATGTGAGTGTGAATGGTTGTCTGTGTCTATGTGTCAGCCCTGTGATGACCTGGCGACTTGTCCAGGGTGTACCCCGCCTTTCGCCCGTAGTCAGCTGGGATAGGCTCCAGCTTGCCTGCGACCCTGTAGAAGGATAAAGCGGCTAGAGATAATGAGATGAGATTTTCTTTGGGGAGCAAGGACGTGTTATCCTAATGGGCTTCATGGGCAGCTGCCCAGGGCCTCGGCCACTAGGGGGCCTTGGAGGTAGCGAGATCGGAAAATATGAAACGATATTTTCAGAAGTTTTGATGATATTGATAACATTTTTGATGCATTTCGCCACCCGTAAGGAAGCCCACCTTGTCCCGTCACATAAATCACCCGTCATTGTCAATATGATCGCTGTCCACCATGTCTTCACACGCTACGCCAGCTTCAGTTCAATGATTTACTTAATGACTTCGCTTTCCAGAAAAGTAGGAAAGTGCCCTTGTAAGTTGACCCATGGCTGTCAAACTGAATGCGCAAAGCTGTGTGCCACTGCTGTTTGGGACATTCCATGTGTGAAAGGATGAAATGTTTCACATAGCCTAACATTTTGAGATTTATTTCTGAGAAGCAAGATATTTTTCCTTCTTTGTTATCGCTCTTTGTTTTCACAAGTTAAAAGTCGCCTGGATTCCAAAATGAAAACGAACGGTTATATACCAAATGAATGTTCTTGTTCTGAATACTAAAGAAACTGTTGTAGGCCGAGGTTATGTTCTTGACATGTTGTTCATTGACTGACTCGTACCCCTTTTCCACCAAATCAGTTCCAGGGCTGGTTCGGGGCCGGTGCTGGTTCATAACTCGTTCAACTTGCGAGCCAGCTGAGAACCAGTTTGCTTTTCCATAGCTCACGGTGCTAAGGGAAGCCACGTCATTACATCACTGTAAATGTCAGTTACGTCGCTGTATACGTCAGTTACGTCGCTACGTTTGCATAAACCTTGGCGCGAATATCGAAGCAAAAACAACACGGAAGAAGCAGCAGGAACAACAATAATAATAATAATAATAATGGCTGACTTGGGTGGCACGGTGGTGTAGTGGTTAGCGCTGTCGCCTCACAGCAAGAAGGTCCGGGTTCGAGCCCCGTGCTTTCTGTGCGGAGTTTGCATGTTCTCCCCGTGTCCGCGTGGGTTTCCTCCGGGTGCTCCGGTTTCCCCCACAGTCCAAAGACATGCAGGTTAGGTTAACTGGTGACTCTAAATTGAGCGTAGGTATGAATGTGAGTGTGAATGGTTGTCTGTGTCTATGTGTCAGCCCTGTGATGACCTGGCGACTTGTCCAGGGTGTACCCCGCCTTTCGCCCGTAGTCAGCTGGGATAGGCTCCAGCTTGCCTGCGACCCTGTAGAACAGGATAAAGCAGCTAGAGATAATGAGATGAGATGGGTTAAGTAATCAGGGTCCGTGTGCAAAGAAGCTACCATTCACTCTGTCCCAGATTGATACAATAAGTGATATCATTACAAACATTATGCGCTATTCCAGCACCATGGTATTGTAGAATTAATTAATTTTGGTGTGTCTTTTGGTGTGTAAAGCTAAGTCTGATTTAGCAGTGCAACCATATTGTGGTCTCTGGTGCTACAACTGGTACTATCTCAACCAATAAAGTAGGCAGTAGGCACGCAAGTGTAAAAGTACATAAAGTCAAGGTCTTGAATAAAAATATCAGTTTTGAAAAAGTCTGGAATTTTGATTTGGAAAAAGAGCAAGCACCCTGTAGTCGCGCCTTGCTAAAGGCAAATTCACATAGTGCTGTTCTGTATAACGAAAGAATTGAGTGTCCCACTTGGCGACCGGGGCGTAGCCAGGCTTGGGAAGGTTGGGAGTGTTTTTCCTGTAGTAGCGATCGGTGGGGGGGCAAATTTTGAAAATGTCATCTTTTTTGGTGCAATCTGGTGACTTCCGGAGCTGCAATTGAGCCTTAAAAAGAAATGAAAGCAAGCGTTTAAACAAAGTTTAAATTTAGTTTCTTATTGATTAACTAGAACTCGACAAATCACTGTAATTATCAATAAAATCTTCTAGAAATTCCTGCAATAAAAAGCAGAAACTTTAAAGAAGTGAAGGCAAATTTTTTTTTTTTAAATCAAAATTCTATTTCTCTTATTTTATTAAATATAGGAATGCATTTCTGATCGCTATTTTGTCACTGCTATAGCAAGTTATGAGTGTTTGAAATATGCAATGTAATTTATCAGTCCATATGTCAAAGCAATGGCTGTAAACGAGATTCGCTGAGACCTGTGTGAGACATCGTAGGACGGAAGTAAAACATACAGCGGAAATCAAAGTGACCGACATCTGCCAACTTTGTCAAAAGACACGCGCGCCCTCTTTCGAATGCTGACGTGATCAAGCCGGAAGTTTTGTTTGTTTTGATAGCAATCAGGAAAGTTTGAAAAAAGTAGGCAGTAATCATCATTTAAACTCGTTTTTATGCAATATTTAGTTTGGAAAACAGTTTTCAAAATGGCGGCACGGACACCTGGCTGACACTTCACGTTTCAAAGTCTCGCACAAGTCTCGTGAAGGTCGCGCAGATAAGCGACGCCTGCTGTGGACCAAACGAACTAAATTCAACACGGCTAAAAACCGAATAGGCCGATAAGTATAATATTTAATTGCAATCAGTTGCCAGTACGAGTCACGATATAAGGTTACTAAAACCGAAAACGTAATTGAATAACACGTTAAGAAATAAAGCAGGTTTAAAAATGACTTCAGTTCCCCTTTTAAATTATAATTTCTAGTGCACGTAAGACAAAAAAACAAAATACAAATTGCTGCAATCAAGTTCTGTTACGCAGAATACATCTTTTGATATATAAGAAATGAGATTCAGCCGACTCTGAAGATTAATAATATGAAATGTATACAACTGAAAATAATGGATACCTTTTTAACAAGTTTTGATTTTAAGAAATGTACATAATGCAAATGTTACATCAGTGTTGGGAATAATTCAGTAATAATGGAAGTTTATGAAGGTACTATTTAAGATGATGTAAATCTTGGCGATAGAGAAACCAATGGAAACCGTATCATGCTGTTACCACATGAACAGTTTCTTATGAATGTGGAAGTGGGTTCTCAGCACGCCGAGTCTGGTGTGACTGAGGAAGGTGACAAGTTTTATGTTTCATCTAATTTAGGTCATTTAAAAACTATATATTATTTGGCAGTGGGCACGTAGGAAAGTCTCATCTCATTATCTGTAGCCGCTTTATCCTGTTCTACAGGGTCGCAGGCAAGCTGGAGCCTATCCCAGCTGACTACGGGTGAAAGGCGGGGTACACCCTGGACAAGTCGCCAGGTCATCACAGGGCTGACACATAGACACAGACAACCATTCACACTCACATTCACACCTACGGTCAATTTATGGCCCTTTTCCACTACCCTTTTTCAGCTCACTTCAGCCCAACACGGCTCGCGTTTCGACTACCTCAGAACAGCACGACTCAGCTCGCTTCAGCCCTGCTCAGCCCCCAAAACTCGCACGGTTTTGGAGTGGGGCTAAACCGAGCCGAGTGGGGCTGGGGCGTGAGGAGACACTCCCCTGTGCACTGATTGGTGAGGAGGAGTGTCCTCACATGCCCACACACGCCCCGCGAGCACGCTGGGATCTGTAAACCCGGAAGAAGAAGAATTACGAGAATTTCTGAAGCCTTATGCGCCTCGCCTCATCTATACGCTCTTGCCAGTATCTGTCCGCGTTGTCGGTGACAACAAGCCACAGCACCAAGACCAGCAACACTAACGACTCCATGTCCTCCATGTTTATTGTTTACTATCCGGGTCGTGAGACTACCGCTTAAAAGGTCACTGATGTCACGGTTTGCGCCGCCTAACGACATCACTTGACATCCACCCACTTTCGCTAACTCCACCCAATGTGTCCACCCACTTCCAGCCAGCACGGTTCAGCGCGGTTGTAGTCGAAATGCAACCCCAACAGCCCCACTCAGCTCAACTCAGCCGTGTTGGTAGTGGAAAAGCGGCATTAGAGTCACCAGTTAACCTAACCTGCATGTCTTTGGACTGTGGGGGAAACCGGAGCACCCGGAGGAAACCCACGCGGACACGGGGAGAACATGCAAACTCCGCACAGAAAGGCCCTCGCCGGCCACGGGGCTCGAACCCGGACCTTCTTGCTGTGAGGCGACAGCGCTAACCACTACACCACCGTGCCGCCCACATAGGAAAGTGTAAATTATAAAGTTTGTGATAAACTCTCACAGTTATTTATCTAAATACATGACCTACTTGTTCTAAAGCTGACGATCTTCACCGGCGAAGCTCTCAAAACTCATCGTATTTTGCTTCCATTCAAACCTCGTTTCAAAGTCTGACCAATAAGAGTGCTACGTTTTTGGCGGTAAACTTTATTTTCTCGATTGAACTTCCATATATGGAAAGCGCAGCCGCCGGGCACGCCCCGGGAAACCGCTGACCGTTGACAACAATGTCCACAGAAATGCACAAAATTACTTCACAAAACAGGATTTCACAAAGTTTTGGTTGGCATGGGTTAGTGTGAAATTTATAGGCCGTGTTTTTTGAGAATTGGCTGTGTAAAGCACTGCCCGCTTGCTAAGCCTATGCTTGGTGACAACATTGAAGAATTTCACTTGCGCATTAACTGAATAGCCTTAAAATTCCATAGAACTGGCCGATGTTATTGATGTCTGTGCGATGCCTCAACTACCTCAAGAAAACCTGTGATGGTATGAAGATCTGTCTTTTTTTTTTTTTTTTTCCACTGCCATATTTGTGAATGTAGCGTATTGCCTCATGAGCGATGGTGTTTTGTTCTCTCCAAAAGTTGGCGAGTTAGTGGCAGGTCAACTAAAATTGCACTGGACAAACAAAATCAGCTGATTCTGATCTCATCACTGTCACGAAAGAGGCTCCTGCAGTCCTTAAAACGCTGCACAAAGTTCTGAGCCAAATCTGCAAGCAATGCAAAATCATCCCGGTCAGTCTTTAGACGTGCCATATATTAAAAAAAATTTTGGTATGATTTACACTTGATCGGTCATGTGTCTGCACCTCGTTGCGAGGACCTGCCAATTATGCTGACATGATTAAGCGAGATGCTTCATCAGTTTGCTCACGATGACGCCTCGTTACAAATCCGTGGTCAGGAGATGTTCAAAATATTTGCACCTCCTCGCAAGAAATGCATTATAAATCTCACACTATGTACTGTTTATGCACAAAATTGTGTGAATGGTTAAAGGAACAGTCCACCGTACTTCCATAATGAAATATGCTCTTATCTGAATTGAGACGAGCTGCTCCGTACCTCTCCGAGCTTTGTGCGACCTCCCAGTCAGTCAGACGCAGTCAGACGCGCTGTCACTCCTGTTAGCAATGTAGCTAGGCTCAGTATGGCCAATGGTATTTTTTGGGGCTGTAGTTAGATGCGACCAAACTCTTCCGCGTTTTTCCTGTTTACATAGGTTTATATGACCAGTGATATGAAACAAGTTCAGTTACACAAATTGAAACGTAGCGATTTTCTATGCTATGGAAAGTCCGCACTATAATGACAGGCATACTAACACCTTCTGTGCGCTTCGACAGCACATTGATATCTGAGCTCCGTATCAATGCGCTGTCGAAGCGTGCAGAAGGTGTTAGTACGCCTGTCATTATAGTGCGGACTTTCCATAGCATAGAAAATCGCTACGTTTCAATTTGTGTAACTGAACTTGTTTCATATCACTGGTCATATAAACCTATGTAAACAGGAAAAACGCGGAAGAGTTTGGTCGCATCTAACTACAGCCCCAAAAAATACCATTGGCCATACTGAGCCTAGCTATATTGCTAACAGGAGTGACAGCGCGTCTGACTGCGTCTGACTGACTGGGAGGTCGCGCAAAGCTCGGAGAGGTACGGAGCAGCTCGTCTCAATTCAGATAAGAGCATATTTCATTATGGAAGTACGGTGGACTGTTCCTTTAAGAGAGACCCTTGGTCTATGACTAAAATAATGCTACGGTAAATTACTAGGTTTTTAAGATTAAATTTCCATTTTAACAATACAATGGCCGGCTCTAGTCTCTTTCTTGTCCAGACTCCTTGACTGTTCCCTCGTCTTCGAACATTTCCTTCCTGAAGGATGCTGTTTTTTCAGCGAGACATTTTTATGACCTGGTATTAACAGGCAGTTCCAAAATTGGAGTATCATTAATCCCTTGTAATTCATTTAGAAAACCATGAAAACGATTTGAACATTTTGTGATTTCATTGTGACGGATTGGAAATCCAACTTTTTTACAATTTTTAAAACTGATTTTTCAAAATAAAATGCACAGGTTTAGATTTAAACATTAAATGTTGACCCATCTCAGGCAACAGTCATTATTTACAAGATTTGTTTGCTGACAGGCTGCATTTTGAACTTCAGTAACTGTGTGGGTGTGGGTGTTTTAATTTAGACTTTGGTCTTTATTACATTTTCATTAGATAGAAACAAGGTGTATATTAATATGATTTAATTTATGATACATTTGTATGGTTAATATGATGCATCTTTTTTTTTATATTAATTATGAGAATAACCTTTTTTTTGGGGGGGGGGGGGATAAATAAAGGGGAAGGGATGGACAGTGCCTTTGGGATATGTCAGGCAAAAATCCGACCAGTTACGGAGAAAATTTATGCACACAAATAAGAGGCGCAATGTGTAAGTTTTGTTTAAAGCTCATAGGCAACGGTTTTAATTTTATGCACATTTGAAACTTTGTTTAAAAAAAAAAACCCTCTGTAATTTTCTTCTGGTCCCAAGAAGTATTGTTAAGTCTCATCTCATCTCATTATCTCTAGCCGCTTTATCCTGTTCTACAGGGTCGCAGGCAAGCTGGAGCCTATCCCAGCTGAGTACGGGTGAAAGGCGGGGCACACCCTGGACAAGTCGCCAGGTCATCACAGGGCTGACACATAGACACAGACAACCATTCACACTCATATTCACACCTACGGTCAATTTAGAGTCACCAGTTAACCTAACCTGCATGTCTTTGGACTGTGGGGGAAACCGGAGCACCTGGAGGAAACCCACGCGGACACGGGGAGAACATGCAAACTCCACACAGAAAGGCCCTCGCCAGCCATGGGGCTCAAACCCGGACCTTCTTGCTGTGAGGCGACAGCGCTAACCACTACACCACCGTGCCGCCTCGTATTGTTAAGTAATAATTAAAATAAGTTAGCGCGGATCGCGGCGAATTTCTGTTCCTCTATTTCCGTGACCACTCGGCTCATGACGTCATTTAAGCCAAACAAACCGCTTGAGTTGAGTCCACTTCTGTGTATTTTCATTGCTGTTCGGCTTGATTACAGACGTGCGTTCGGGAATTTCCAAAGAGAACCCATGCCTTATTGTTGTGCAGTAAACTGTAACAATGGGACCGGTTCAGGAAGAAGTTTTTACTGTTTTCCAAAAGAGGAGGAGAGAACGTCACGTGCGGGACGCCTCCTTCTGAATCCTACGTCAGCGCCGGTTTGTTTGAGAAAACGACCTGGTGGTTTTCTGCAAATTTCTTCGACGTTATCACGTAATTATTAAAATAGTTAACAGATGTATCATAGGAGGGTGTAGCAACACCAATCTTGATGGGATTAGTACTCATCGTTTTCCGAGAGAGAGAAATGGGAGCGCTTGGTCTACACAGGCTGTGCACTGAAACCGTGCAAGCTCTCGCGGCCTGCTGGCGCTTCCACAGGTGACGTCACGAATCTGGCTCCAGACTCCCTTGGGATTTTTCCAGACGCGTTTTATTTTATTTTTTTCTGCTGTAGACAGATGGCCTTGTGCAAAATTACCCTTCTGGATGAGTGTGTAAAGGGACATACTTTCATATAAAAAAAAACACTAAATTGGTCCAGGATATGCACTTTAAGGTTATATTTCAAGAAAACATGTAATTGTATTGAGCTTTGACATTTATTTCTTTGAAATGGGACACTTTCCTCCTATATTTTAAGATCTTATGTTTAAATACAGATTTGTAATTATATCTGTAGGACACATTTATTATAAAGGAAATGTCTTGAATGACCCCATATGCATATTTTGCAGTTTGTTGTGCTACAAATAAAATATTTTCAGTTATTTAAAAAAAAAAACAAAGGATATTAAAGGGCACATTAAAATGCGCGTTCACATAGCCTGCTGTTTGCAGCTCTAAACAGGTGCTGTGGACACTTTCCTTACACAACATTGCCATAACTGTGTTTTGAGCACAACTTTTGCCTCTGGAACTGTTTGTGCTATTGAAGGAAATGACTGACAATCCCTGAATAAAGCATGAGTTGAGACTTCCCAGCAGGCTCTGGTTTCACCACGACGCTGCCCCGGTCCCTACGAACACTGCAGCCTAGTGCTCTGTCTTAACCTGGAACTCGAGAGAAGACTGACACGAATAGTGATGTTATCATATCTTTTTCTGAATTCAGTATGCCTGTTTGGTGAATTATCTGTAGTTTCAGTATCTGTTTTTGAAATGCGGCCCTTTTATCCTTTGAAAGGATTCACTGTTGGTCTCTCTCGTTAAACCAGTTAATGACTGAGAAGTGTGTGTCCCTCTGCCAGTGTGCTGACACCCTGCAGTGATGTGTGCTCATTGTGTGTGTGTGTGTGTGTGTATGTCTCACGCTCCACACACGTTATGTGCTTGGGATCGGAAGCAAAATCAATAGATTTTGTTGAAATGAATTTGACTTGTATGACTGTTTCATGTCTCCTCATGGTAAAGCAGATGAAATGAAGTGCAGCGTGAGCACTATTTCATGACTTGCCACAGCACATGCGGTGTTAATTGTGGTCATTTTGACATGTAACTATACTGGTCTTTCCTCATGCATCAGATAAGACAGATTTGTCTTTTAGTGCTTAAAGATGGGTGTGTAGAGACTCTGGGTCTGTAGCCAGGGTGTCTGTCTTTTTTTTTAATTCCTGCACTGTAACAAATTAAAACTCAGTTATTAGCTCATCCAGCCAACATGCGACGAGCTTATGCAATCGTGTCTATAGATGAAAGTCTTCCGGATTTATCCGGATATTTGACAAAACTCTTGAAAATCTCCGGTTTCCCGAATAGAGAAATTTATTTTTCGGATTTTTCGTGTTCCTAGACGCGGCATAATACTTCACATCGTCCTTGCCTGGGCGCAGTCCTTAAGTAGCCCAAACATAGTTCATTGATTAAAGACAGGTGTTCTTTAACGCCGCGCGTGCCGGAGCTCTTTAGGCGTGCACGCCCAAGGCGCGCCTTCAGGTGCATGAGCTAAGGCGTGCAGGACTGACACCGTTCTGCGCAAGCGCAACACGATCGCACTAGAAAGCGTGTTCAAGCTGCCAGTGTAGCTGCAGTCTTTTTAGTTGCGAATTAAAAGTACAGTATTTCCTCGTGTTAATAATTGGCCATGTCAAAACAAGCAAAACTTTCCTCCTTCTTTTGATGTATTTTGTGGTTTCGAAGCCAAGTTTTAGTGCCGTTTCTAGAACGCAACATCAAGAAAACATGGAAGAAACAGCAGTAATGGAAGAGCCGGTTTCTAAGCTGTCTAAAACTAGCAGTGGTAATTAATTTTTATTACGTAATGCACTCAGGCTGCCAGTCAGTGTGAGACACACACACACACACACACACACACACCGAAAATTCCTAGCTACGCCCCTGATTTATATGAGAAATTTGGTATTCATTGGTGTGTTTAAGGCGGCACGGTGGTGTAGTGGTTAGCGCTGTCGCCTCACAGCAAGAAGGTCCGGGTTCGAGCCCCGTGGCCGGCGAGGGCCTTTCTGTGCGGAGTTTGCATGTTCTCCCCGTGTCCGCGTGGGTTTCCTCCGGGTGCTCCGGTTTCCCCCACAGTCCAAAGACATGCAGGTTAGGTTAACTGGTGACTCTAAATTGACCGTAGGTGTGAATGTGAGTGTGAATGGTTGTCTGTGTCTATGTGTCAGCCCTGTGATGACCTGGCGACTTGTCCAGGGTGTACCCCGCCTTTCGCCCGTAGTCAGCTGGGATAGGCTCCAGCTTGCCTGCGACCCTGTAGAACAGGATAAAGCGGCTACAGATAATGAGATGAGATTGTGTTTAAGTTTACAGACAATACGAACTAATGTAAACAATTGGCTTCAACTCGCATAAATATGAATTGGAAATGTTTTTAGTTCACTTTAGCTTATGGAAACGCACAACTCTACTAAAAGATTGATAAACGAGGCTCAATGTCCCCAACACTGAAACCTGAAAGCTTTAGAAACACTAACGGACCTTTACTTTTTAACAGTACTGTTTTGGGATTTTGCTGAGTTTACCTTCAACTGTCTGATGATTTTTTTTTTTTTTTAAGTAATGAACTGTAGCAGGAAAATCACCGCGTTTTCTAAATGCACTCCTGAAAATTCCTCATTAACTAGGGGAATTAAATTTGATATTTTTGACATGTTAATCATTAATGTACATGAAAGAAAAAGTCTTAAAAGTTATAACTTGTTTTAGTGAAAAGAAGTACTAGAATGCAGGGTTTTGCGTGTTGTTGTCAAAATATTTTCGGGTGACGTTGCCCCCAATCTTAGTTTGACTTTCAAAAGTTCAGGATTTTTTTTTTTTTTCTTTGCTCCACTTTCATCTCTAATGTGTTGTCTGTCTGGCGTCATCCATGTTTCACAAAAATCGCGTCTGCTCTTTGTCCTTCAATGATTTTTATTCTTTTTGGCAGGGAGGTGGGTCTGTCTGGGGTGTATATGGCTTCTACCCAAATTTGCATAATTGGAATTAATCATAAAGATATGTAGAAATTAAGCCCTAGCGAGCAGTTTCCACACACATCGCTTCTTCACGGATTTTTATTCTTTTTAGCAGGAAGGTAGGTCTGCCTTGGGTGCATAGAACTACTTCTACCCAGATTTGATTAATTACAATTATTAATGAAGTTATTGACTAATTAAACCTTTTAATGAGCAGTTCAACAAAAATCGCCTTTTTCTCGCTGTTCTGGATTCTTTCTGGCAAATAGGTAGGTACGGTATTCCTAGGATGTACAGTATATAACTTCTGTATATAGCTTGCAACATTTATTGCCCAAGACGGCCCGCTTTAGATCGTTCCTTCTGGACTAGACGGGGTCGGAGTGAGCTACGCCGTCATTGACGGTGTCGTTTGAAGTTCTTGTGCTCATTAGCCTCTTGGACTGGTCACTTGAACTGAGTGAGAGAAACCCAAACCTGAAAAACTCCAACATACAGCCCTGTAAATAACGTCAACTTCCTCCAAATGTGTGCTTTTTGGTGGAAAGTTCAGGAAGAAAATCTCTTATGGCTGCAGTAAATTTGCAAATTTATTATTGTACACCATTTTATAGAATTAACCTATCATCTATATTTGGGTTTTGTTCACAAATACTTACTGACGTCCATGAAATTTATTTGACAGTTAAACAGGTCTCGGAGTGTAAAAAGTTTGTGAACCCCCTAGCCTGTATCATGATTTCATTGTTATCATAATCTGCTGTTTATGATATAATTTTATTTATTTAGCTAGCTAGCTAGCTAGTGTGATTATTAACCGATACTGCTGGTCACGGTCCCTCTACTTACCGGAGCACGATCCCTTGTACTCCGTCTCCGTGGAATTCAATTCTCAGGGAATAAGAAGTAAGACTCCAGTCTGTTGAGCTCATACTGTATATTTGTGTGTTTTTCGCCAATTCAAGGTCTTTCATATAATTCTACTTTATTGCTGCTAAAGCTATTTTGTCATATTTCATACACACATTGCTGAGTGGCTGGGTTTATTCTGGATGTCTGTCAGCTTTTTATTGAGGCAGCATGACAAAATTGGTTTGGTATGTGAGCTTGCGTAGATGTGCTGATCATTGTGCAACTTTCAATGGAAATGTGGCTCTGAAGAAATACAGTGTGGGATTTATTATTACAGTGGGATAGCTAGTAGATGGGCATCAGTGGAGCGTAGGGTGCGAGATGGTCTGGACGGAGTTAGATTTGATAGATAGGAAGGGGCCAGGTTATGGAGCAACTTGTAAACAAGTAGAATGATTTTATATTGGATGTGGAATTGGACTGGGAGCCAGCGGAATTGCTGGAGGATGGGGGTGATGTGAGCCCATGATCTGGTACAGATGAGCACCCTTGCAGCAGAGTTTTGGACTTACTGGAGCTAGTTAATTCTCTTTGCTGAGACTCCAAAGAGTAGGGCAGCATTACAGTAGTCGAAGGGTAGTATCTCATTGGGCTGCGACAGCCCGCAACTAGTTGGAGACCCAACAATTGCGATTAAAATACCCGAATTAGCGACAATTTTCCTTGGAATCACACTGAATTGATATTTGCATATTTTACCGCATTTGTTGGGTCTCCAACTAGTTGCAGGCTGTCGCAGCCCAGCTTTCCCTCAGCAGGCAGGGAAGTAGAGGAAGCCTCACGGAAACTGACTTGAGAAGGGTTTGCGACTAGTCTGGCTAACGCGACTTCAAAGCTCTGCGAGCATTGGTCTGGCAAAGATATTAAGCCCAACCGTTTCCCAAAGCGCGTGGTTGACCCGCCTCCCTGAAATGCCTCAGTTTGCTACTGGTCGAAGCCAGATAAGGCTGTGACGAAGCTTAAACCAATCACATCACTCTTTTCTCTGACGTATGTGACGCGACGGAAACTGCTTGAGTAACAGGAAGAAGATAAATACCTCCAGGGCTGCTCTTTGCTCCGTTTTCAATGAGAACTTCCCGTTGAATGCTTTCAATACAGCATCTACCGCTGTGTCAAAGGCTTGCCGCTGCTCCATGTTCGTAATGTTTCTAGTGAATGAAGCGCTTCAGGCAAAGATTCTGTAAACAATCTATGGCTTCCGGTCGCAGTTCTACTACGTCATTGCCTTGAACACGCCTCTACCCAGGCCCTTGGAGATGCTCAAAGTTGATTGGCTCCCAATTTTTCGGGAGCTTGGAAGAGCTGGAGATAGCTTGCCTTGCCAGACTAAGCTCGCAACAGGCCCTCGTGTTGCGTCACACTTAGGATGGGCGGGCCCAGGCTAGTTTGCGACAGCTTTGCGACACCAGCGGCGCATTTGCGGCTATTTTGAGAGAAATTTTGTCGCACGAATTTTTTGAACATTGTTCCAAGTTTCAACGACGAAGGAGCGACACTTTGTGACTCATGCGAGGAAATTGAGAAGCCCCGCGAATGTTTCAAGACACTTTTGAAAGTCTCTGGTGAATGAAGTTCGCAATTTTGTCGCAAGCTGTTGGAGCCCAGTGAGATACTGGCTTTACCTGGATGTAACAAATACACAGATGAGTGTCTCGGCAGCCGATGAGGTGTGAGAGGGACAGGGTTTGGAGACGCTCTTCAGGTGGAAGAAGGCTGCTTTGCTTTTTTTTTTTTTTAAATGAGAGTCCAAGGAGAGTGTAGAATCCGCTATGACTCTGAGGTTTTCTTACTTCCACAGAGCTAGTGGTGAAATAACCAGGGATGGATAATTGTAAATGTGCCATTTTATGTAGGATATCGGAAGCAATTTGAAGTTTTCTTAATGATGTTGGTGGTATAAATTTTCATGTATTTATAAATTGCAAGTATTTGTAGCACAAACTTGTCAAACCTTTTTTTTAAAGCTGATGTTGCATTCACGTTGGAGTGAAGTGAAACTTTTTTTTTCCTTCAGCAGTAGTTGGTCTCACTCCTTCATAGCATTGAGAAGCTAGCCAAAGAAATCGGGCTCTGCGTTAATGCTGAGAAAACGGAGTTCATGTGCCTGAACCAAGATGCATCGGCAGGTATGAGCAGTCTGGGCGGCGAAAAGATCAAACAGGTGGACGATTTTAAGTACCTTGGTAGCTACATTGCCTCGACCGAACGAGACGTCGACATTAGACTCGGAAAAGTATGGAGAGCCCTTAACAGAATGGATAAGATCTGGAAATCAACCCTCCTAGACCACCTAAAGAGGAACTTCTTCAGGGTGACAGTGGAGTCAGTCCTTACATATGGCTCAATCTCCTGGACCCTGACTTCTGAACTGGAGAGGAAGTTGGACGGGGCCGACACCCGTATGCTCCGCGCAGCTCGAAACAGGTCCTGGCGTGATCATACCACGAACAAAGAACTCTACGCCAACATCCCACCCCTCAGCCACTCTATCAGACAACAGAGACTGCGTTTCGCCGGGCATTGCTGGCGCACCAAGCAGGAACTGGCTGGTGAAATGGTTTTATGGACACCCTCCCACGGAAGGAGATCGCAGGGTCGCCCCAAGAGGACATACCCAGAGCAAATAGCAGATGACATCGGCTGCCAGATTGCGGACCTCCCCGCCCTAATGAGCGACAAAGAAGAATGGAGAAGACGTGTGTCGAGGCTTAGCCGAGCTAGCTCGACATAAGTAAGTAAGTAGTAGTTGGTCACTTTGGGGGCATGTGGCTAAAAAAGCCAGTTTTGCTCTTCAGAATGAAGGCCATCAGAATAGTGGGCTAGATCGCTGGTCCAGAGGAACAGACATGAAAATATGCTGGCTCTGCTGAAGCTTTTGGTCCTTTTTGTTCATGATTCTTAAGCATAATTAAATTTCAATTGTAATCCCCCTTCCCGCCCAGTGTTTGTGTATTGATAAATGAAAAATTTAAACCGGTCTTATTTGTTTTGGATGCTGTACTTGGTTATAAATACTTGTTTTTGTCATCATGTTTTCAGAGTATAGTTTCTACATGGCACAGATCGATTACCCAGGATTGTGGAGGGGGAATTTGAGCCGATTCTGTATGAACTAGAAAAGATTGGGTCTTTTTATTAAGTCATCTCTTTAGCTAAGGGTTTTTTTTCTACATACTTTATTTCGGTGATGAACATTTTTAAAGCTTAGTAGTTTTTAAAGAAAAGAAGTTGGATGGGTATCAATATCAGCTCGTACTGAGTATTTCAATATCGGAAAAGAAAATGGGATCCTGCCATGTTTACTAGTTCTGTTAGTTGCTGTTTGATTCCTTGTTATCCTGATATCTGTGGTATGGTCATGTTTGTCCCGGTGTCATATTCACATTAATACCACTTGTGACCAAACTGCAGTCTGTCTCTACCCTGTTGCACCGCACCGATTTCCGGGTGGGACTCAGGGTGAGACCTGTGTTGCGTCTAACTGGCTGCTGCCCAGCAATACCAGGAACGCTTCTCATTTACATACTATTGAGAAATCCTCAATTTTTTTTTTCCTGCTCTCCTTACGTTCACCTTGCAACACACTCACTCCCACAATCCTTTGAAGAAATGAATAGGAAAATGGGTTGGAAAAATGCAAATGTATGATCAAGAATACAATGCCATGTTACAAAGGAAGCCTGAAGAAGTCATTGCCACATTAAAGGCCAGTGATCCATCTCATCTCATTATCTGTAGCCGCTTTATCCTGTTCTACAGGGTCACAGGCAAGCTGGAGCCTATCCCAGCTGACTACGGGTGAAAGGCAGGGTACACCCTGGACAAGTCACCAGGTCATCACAGGGCTGACACTAGGGCTGCACGATTATGGAAAAAATAATAATCACGATTATCTTGATCAAAATTGTAATCACGATTATTAATCACGATTATTCTTGATGTTAGGGAAATCACTTAAATTTTATTTCACTATATTCAAACAAACAATATGAACAGCTTTCAGTGCAGAATGAAATTTAAAAGATAAATTCTGATTTCCAAATGACAAATAAATGAAATTTATCCAAGAAATTACCAAAGGATGAAGGAACTGAAAACTCAATTGCAACAATTACATAGCATTATACTGAGGCCTACAAGTTTTAGCTAGAAAGAGCAGCCTGTCAACATGCTCTGGCTTTAAACATGAGCGAAGGCAGGTCACAGCATTGCCTCCAGTGCTAAATACGCTCAGTCTGTTACCTACTCTCACGCTATCACCCCTTGAAGAAGATACCGCCAGTGTTGCCAGACACTGCTGACGTTTTCCAGCCCAAAATATGTTCAAATCTGCCAAAATGCACTTAAAACCGCCCAATCTGGCAACACTGGATACCGCTGCACTGAAGCTCTGCGCACTTGGCTTGCTTGCTTATTTCGGCGGAGTAATGAAACCTTACATGCGTCGGTTCACCCCCTAATGGTTTGGCGGAGTACTGGTCAAAAATTGCTTGATCAGATATGCAGCAGAGCTCGCATTTTAAATGGAAATAAATCGCGATTTTTATTTAATTTAATCGTGGCAGCCAAAATCACGATTTTCGATTAAATTCGATTAATTGTGCAGCCCTAGCTGACACATAGACACAGACAACCATTCACATTCACACCTATGGTCAATTTAGAGTCACCAGTTAACCTAACCTGCATGTCTTTGGACTGTGGGGGAAACCGGAGCACCCGGAGGAAACCCACGCGGACACGGGGAGAACATGCAAACTCCACACAGAAAGGCCCTCGCCGGCCACGGGGCTCGAACCCAGGACCTTCTTGCTGTGAGGTGACGGCGCTAACCACTACACCACCGTGCCGCCCGCCAGTGATCCAGTTTGGCTAAAGTTGTATCACGGTATTATCCACTTATTTGTGAGATGTAGTAAAATATCCTCCTAGTATTCCACCAGTGATGAAGTTGGTTGATATTTTTTTTTTTTCCTCTACATGAAATGTGTTACTGCCCTGGGTTCTAATGTTAATAATAGACTTCAGCTCCACTGTAAGTGGCCTTGCTGTTGAGCTTGTTAATAAATCACACATTAACAGTGCATGTCAGATTATTAGGGCATGCAGCAAGTTGCCTATAGAATACTTTTATCCTCTTTCACATTGTGGCCCGTGAATGCTGCCACTCCTAACGTCTTCATGCTTTACTTCTTACTAAGATATCGTACTGTACGATCTGTACAATTCAGCCCTGATATTCAACCAATCTTCTGAATAGAAGAAATTTGTCGTTTTTTTTTTTTTCTTTTTTTTCTGAGCACTCAACCACTGCTGTGTTTTTAGTAAGAATTAGGTCAGTGCAGCCTAAGGCCGTTTATACTTTTTGCATGAAAGTGGAGTTAAAGCAAGCACAGGAGAGCTGAGGAGATGGGAGGTAGCACGAATAAGCATTATACTAACCTTTTTTGTGATAGTTATATAATATTTTTTAAGCGATGCGACTTTTTCTTATATAAAAGGTACGCACTTTGAGGATGCCTCTATTTTGAGGGAACTGTAGAGAAATCTGTCCTGTATTAGAAATCCTCGTGTAAACAGTTGGACGAGTCAACGTGTTACCCCTCGGCATTTCATTGTTTTATACCTTACAAATGATACAGTACGTGTTGAGCAGTTAATTGGTTTTTATACTTCGAATAGCTAGCTAGCTATCGTAACATTTTTGGTTCTTTTTAATAACTTAAATGGCAAATGTTAACACATTTTATTCTGGGTAAGTCCAACTTGAATCACAAGCTTCAAAATAAAATTTGATGCCTTTTTAAATATAATTTGGCTCAAGGGACCAACGACAATTTTTATTGTAGACTTTGTCTATGGAAATGTGGACCTTTTTTTTTTTTTTTTTTTTTTTTTATATATATATATGGTGGCACAGTGGTGTAGTGGTTAGCGCTGTCACCTCGCAGCAAGAAGGTCCTGGGTTCGAGCCCTGGGGCCGGCAAGGGCCTTTCTGTGTGGAGTTTGCATGTTCTCCCCGTGTCCGTGTGGGTTTCCTCCGGGTGCTCCGGTTTCCCCCACAGTCCAAAGACATGCAGGTTAGGTTAACTGGTGACTCTAAATTGACCGTAGGTGTGAGTGTGAATGGTTGTCTGTGTCTATGTGTCAGCCCTGTGATGACCTGGCGACTTGTCCAGGGTGTACCCCGCCTTTCGCCCGTAGTCAGCTGGGATAGGCTCCAGCTTGCCTGCGACCCTGTAGAAGGATAAAGCGGCTAGAGATAATGAGATGAGATGGTTTGATACCATCGGGTTCCAGGCTGTGCAGTCATGGGTCTGCGGTGCCTCTGCCGGTGTCCATCAAGCCCTGCCAAGCACTTCCACTCAAACACCAATAGTTTTTTTTTTTTTTTTTTTTTACCTTCTTTAGGCTAAACCTGGAAACTTCCACTGAAAGCAACTGAGAGCCGCACCAATCTTGACCCACAAGCGACCCTCCATGTAGTAATGAAATGCTGACTCTAGACAAATCTACTTCCTCTGCACATTACAAAATTCATAATTGTCTTCCTGCCTGCAGAGCAGAGGAAACGATATCAAAGCTGAGGTAATACTGTTTTTGTTTAGAACTGCAACACAAAGCTACAACATGGTAGCCGCGGGGTCTTAAAAGTCTTAGTCTTAAATTTAATATTCCAAAATTAAGGCCTTAAAAAGTCTTAAATTGCTTTGCTCAAGTCTTAATTTTTTTAAACAAAGGTCTTAAATTTACTCATACTATTCTACAATGTGAAAACGTGGGTTTTGCGTAACATGAGTGAATTTCTTGGAGTATGCACAAAGAAACAATCAATATTGGTACGTTTTCGCGCCGGCGCAATCGTCGGAGTCCGTGGTGGAGAGGAGACTCCGCGAATCGCAGCATGGGGAAGTGTCGTTTTAATCAGCAGTGACTTTCAGATGAAAGATATCGTGATTGGGTGAGGGAGGTTCCTGGAAGCGATGTTGAAGCAAGATGCTGTGTTTGTCGAAAGACCTTCAAGTTGTCCACTATAGGTCATTTCGCTTTAGAGTCTCACATGAAGAGCTCCAAGCACATTGCATCTGCCCTCCACCGCCACCAGCCCATCGCTCGGTTCTGCACGGTTCAATCTCCGAATGCACCTGGAGTTGGCACTAGCACCACTGTCGAACGTCAGCAGCATCAGCCAAGCCAGACATCATCGGCAAGGTTAGCAACAACACAAGGGCCGAGCAGTGGCATGATGGGTGTCGGTGGAACCCCAACACTTCAGTCAGAGGTGCTCTGGATTTTAAAAACAATTATGGAACACCACTCGTACAGCTGGAATGAGGGCATAAACGAACTCTTTAAGGCTGTGTTCCCAGACTCGGAAGTCACTACAACATTCTCCTGTGGAAAAAACAAAACGTCTTGCTTGTCTTGAATGTGAAGATTCGACAAGCAATGCACATAATGACTTAAGTATATAACTTTTATAATAAAAGTATTTTTACTTGAAACATTTGTCATTATTGGGAATTTGATCTGGTGTTCTACGACCGCATAATGGGTGCGATGTAGGTCTTAATTCTCATTTAAGTGGTCTTAAAAAGGTCTTAAAAAAGTCTTAAATTTATGGTGGTCAAACCTGGGGAAACCCTGTACAAACACCTCTCCGACTCAGCCGTTATTCTAGCAGCAGAAGAAAAACTACCCTTCGGAGGAAATTCTAGCATCGATACTTTTGCGCTGAAGTGAGAACGGAGCCAAGTGATGACAGATCTGTAAAGCGTGGGCATCATCAAAAGTTTGGATTTTTGTCTATGTTCATATAATAGTTGCTCAACTCCACAAAAGTACAGCGTCAGTGCCTCTGTGTAAAATTGAGGGTTTGATAAAGTACGAAATGACAACGGTTCAGACGGTGTTTGTATCTAGGCTCATGGTGTAAGGAGCTCAAACTGCGGATTTCTGCACAGCGGAGAAAAAGTCATGTTCTCATGAGTCGCATTTTCCCTACATCTGGACACACTTAGGTTTGGAGGCAGACTGAAGAAAGCTTTCAGTCCTGTCTGTTGCCAACATGGTGGTGGATCCATAATGGCACGGGTAGCCATCTCACGGGAGTCATTCAGTGCAGTGATTTTCTCTCTGTGCTTGTTTAAAAGGACCACGAGGTTGTTTTACAGGACCAGGTGCATCCTGTGGTGCAAACTCTGTTCCTTCACGATGTTCCTACGTTCTAAGATGATGATGATGATGCCTCTCCTATACCCAGTAAAATAAATAGTTTTCTGAACATAGTCATGGAGATGCGCTTTTCAAGGGCATCTTCGGTTAGCAGCACAGAACATCTCATCTCATTATCTCTAGCCGCTTTATCCTGTTCTACAGGGTCGCAGGCAAGCTGGAGCCTATCCCAGCTGACTACGGGTGAAAGGCGGGGTACACCCTGGACAAGTCACCAGGTCATCACAGGGCTGACACATATGCCGCTTTTCCACTGCCAACGCGGCTGAGCCGTGCCGTGCTGAGTCGAGCTGAGCGGGGCTGTTGGAGTTGCATTTTGACTACAACCGCGCTGAACCGTGCTGGCTGGAAGTGGGTGGACACATTGGGTGGAGTTAGCGAAAGTGGGTGGACGTCAGATGATGTCGTTATGCGGCGCAAACAGTGACATCAGTGAGCTTTTAAGCGGTAGTCTCATGACCCGGAGAGTAAACAATAAACATGGAGGACATGGAGTCGTTAGTGTTGCTGGTCTTGGTGCTGTGGCTTATTGTCACCGACAACGCCAACAGATACTGGCAAGAGCGTATAGATGAGGCGAGGCGCATAAGGCTTCAGAAATTCTTGTAATTCGTAATTCTCCTTCTTCCGGGTTTACGGTGTTTACAGATCCCAGCGTGCTCGCGGGGCGTGTGTGGGCATGTGAGGACACTCCTCCTCACCAATCAGTGCACAGGGGAGTGTCTCCTCACGCCCCCAGCCCCACTCAGCTCGGCTTGGCTCGCTTCAGCCCCACTCCAAAACCGTGCGAGTTTTGGGTGCTAAGCAGGGCTGAAGCGAGCTGAGTCGTGCTGCTCTTAGATAGTCGAAACACGAGCCGTGTCGGGCTGAAGTGAGCTGAAAAAGGGTAGTGGAAAAGGGCCATTAGACACAGACAACCATCCACACCTACGGTCAATTTAGAGTCACCAGTTAACCTAACCTGCATGTCTTTGGACTGTGGGGAAACCGGAGCACCCGGAGGAAACCCACGCGGACACGGGGAGAACATGCAAACTCCGCACAGAAAGGCCCTCGCCGGCCACGGGGCTCGAACCCGGACCTTCTTGCTGTGAGGCGACAGCGCTAACCACTACACCACCGTGCCGCCCAGCACAGAACACACTGGCATTATTGTAAAATTCACTGCTGTCTCTGCTGCTATAGGATCCCCTCCCCATACAGATCTTCCGCCTCTGTCTTGGAGATAGTTAGTCTGTTTCTCACGGTCATGATGAGGGAGGATGGAAGGATATGAGAGACGACCTTGTGTTGCAAACGTGACTTGTTTGGGAGAACCATGTTCTTTGGGCTGTTGCATCATATCAGCTGGGGAGACGCCACAAATCAGACATTGGAAATTAAATCAATTCCATTTTCTTTTTTTTTTAAACTAGAAAATTACATTTTCCACATCTCATACATTTTTTAAATAGTGTGACTTGCAGTGGATACAAAATAGGAGAACGTGAACTAATTTGACCTGGAGTGATCAAGTCTCTCGGCTGTTATTTTGACCGAGCCGATTCCAGCGTTTTGATTTAACGTGGCTGTTCTCTGAGGCATTTCGGCTTCTAGCAGACGTGCGCTGATTTTACCATAAGCTTCATGATTTCGACGCAGCTTCAGGTTTGCGTTTTTCCTAATCGCGGCCTGAATTTAGATCTTGGGGATATTCTGTGCAATTAACTACAATTAAGGCGGTGCATTCTGAGACTGACGGCCCCCCACGGAGTATCCTCTCGGTTAAAACGCCAGGGAGGAGACTTTTAATGTCCTTCCCTGTCTGTCTCTGTTTTAGCTTGGCTTTCTGCTCGCTGTCTGTCAACAATAAACATGTGGTTGGTTGGTTGACTTGCTTGCTTATTTACCTACCTTGCTTGCTGTTTGTAAAATGTACACATTAATGCTCCGTAGATTAATGTCTCCCTCTCTCTCGTTACTTCCACGCATTATTATTCAGACGACATCATCCAAATACAAACGCATTGTGATTTTATTGCCAATTCCGTTATTATAATTACTTTTTTTTTCCCCTCTCCCTCACAAACCCTGTGTTTTGTTTGTCGTATTCTCTCATATGGCTTTCTCTTTCATGGCGTTCTTTCTTTTCCTTCCCTTTGTCACATCCACATGGATCTGCTCAGAGTGTGGAGCTTCATTGCTGACCCTCTTATTTGGAAATCCAGGCTTGCGTATAATATGATACGACTTTCATTCTTCCAGCAATGGAATATTTGACTATACCACTGAATCTGATGCGATACGATACAATACAATTTGGTACACGCTGATTAAAGCTGTGACTAACTTTGTTCACAGTCTGGGGAGGGCTTGTTTTTCATTTACAAATGATTTATATAGAGGAAGACTATTTTTATCTATCAGCGTTGTAGGCAAATTCACAAAAATATGAAATTCTTTTAGGCGGCACGGTGGTGTAGTGGTTAGCACTGTCGCCTCACAGCAAGAAGGTCCTGGGTTCGAGCCCCGGGGCCGGCGAGGGCCTTTCTGTGTGGAGTTTGCATGTTCTCCCTGTGTCCGCGTGGGTTTCCTCCGGGTGCTCCGGTTTCCCCCACAGTCCAAAGACATGCAGGTTAGGTTAACTGGTGACTCTAAATTGACCGTAGGTGTGAGTGTGAATGGTTGTCTGTGTCTATGTGTCAGCCCTGTGATGACCTGGCGACTTGTCCAGGGTGTACCCCGCCTTTCACCCGTAGTCAGCTGGGATAGGCTCCAGCTCGCCTGCGACCCTGTAGAAGGATAAAGCGGCTACAGATAATGAATGAATGAATGAATGAAATTCTTTTATGCGTCAGTGTTCACTATTATAGGTTTATCAGCAGTTGTAATTGATGATCAGTGTATGATTTTGTTTCCTTGATTCTTTTCAGTCATAGCCTTATAAAATCTATTATGGGCTGTGAGTTATGAAGAAGAAACCTTTATTTGTCACATGCACACTTCAAGCACAGTGAAATTCATCCTCTGCATTTAACCCATCTGAAGCAGTGAACGCACGCGCGCGCACACACCCAGAGCAGTGGGCAGCCATACTACAGCGCCCGGGGAGCAGTCAGGGGTTCGGTACCTCGCTCAAGGGCACCTCAGCCCAAGGTTGCCCCACGTCAACCTAACTGCATGTCTTTGGACTGTGGGGGAAACCGGAGCAACCGGAGGAAACCCACACAGACACGGGGAGAACATGCAAACTCCACACAGAAAGGCCCTCGCCGGCCACTGGGTTCGAACCCAGACCTTCTTGCTGTGAGGCGACAGTGCTAACCACTACACCACCATGCCGTAACTGTTTTAAATTATTTTTTTTCTTAATTTTAATCAGACTCCTGTAAATTGTAATTTTAATTTTGTAACCTGTGCTGCCTCTTGGCCAGGACGCCCTTGTAAAAGAGATTTATTAATCTCAATGGGTCTTCTCTCCTGGTTAAATAAAATAAATAAAAATAAAACAGCATTATGGACAAAATGCTGCTTGCTAATTGTTTGTTTTTTTTATACCTTTTTATTAATACCCTTTTTAAATATTTGATGAATCACTGATGATGTGACGCTTAAAAGCTGAACTATATTATTTGCATTCATAGGCATACACGTTAAATTGTCTTCCGAAGATCACTTAATCATTATAAGTCATATTTCGACGTCACAGTGTCATGGTTTTATATTTTTAAATATAATTTTAAATGGAAGCTTTGTACTGTAACAATATTCGTCATCATTTAGCCTGTTTAAACAGCTTGCTGGTTCATGCTCTTTGGTTCACTGTCTTTTCTACTTTAAATGGCTCCCAGTGACGCCACAATATTCATTCATCTCTAGCCGCTTTATCCTGTTCTACAGGGTCGCAGGCAAGCTGGAGCCTATCCCAGCTGACTACGGGCGAAAGGCGGGGTACACCCTGGACAAGTCGCCAGGTCATCACAGGGCTGACACATAGACACAGACAACCATTCACACTCACATTCACACCTACGGTCAATTTAGAGCCACCAGTTAACCTAACCTGCATGTCTTTGGACTGTGGGGGAAACCGGAGCACCCGGAGGAAACCCACGTGGACACGGGGAGAACATGCAAACTCCGCACAGAAAGGCCCTCGCCGGCCACGGGGCTCGAACCCCGACCTTCTTATTGTGAGGCGACAGCGCTAACCACTACACCACCGTGCCGCCCTACGCCACAATATAATTGATGTAAATTATATCACCCAGATTTTCAAAGATTTCCAAAGCCTCCGTCTTTCTGCGATTACAGGAAGTGTTTAACTAATGGAAGTGTGTTATTTCTGCGAGACTTGCTTGATATCCCCCCCAAAAAACCTCACTGATTTAAATTTTTAGACCCGGTTTGGCTTTTATTGTATATATTTAAATAAATATTCATTCATTCATTAATTCATTCATTCATTCAACATTTTGTTGAAGTTTATAAAGATGCACCAGGGTGGTGAGCTTTACACAGAGTCCGAGCTATGTACAAATTCTAAACTGTATTTGTAATTCTGTCGGTAGATGTTTATAGAGCTGTACAGAGTCCATTTGTGCTGGAGGCGTTAGCTCAGAAATGACGTTGTACCACACAACAGATAAGAATAAAACGATCTTTGACATTTAGAAATACAAAGGTGGGAGGGGGTAAATATAGAGCTTAAATTTGGCATTTTTATGAGTTAGTATGACTCACATATACCAGGAAATACATATTACAATACACCACTTGCACATGCTTTGACACATTACTTGTCTCAGTTTATTTACGGTTGATGTTCTAAGAAGTCGGGTGTAGTTTCGCATACCTGGTCACTTGAATAGTTGACATTTTTGTGTTGTTAATTAGAGAAATGGATCATTTGAAGATGTGCCGTGTCTACGTAATTAGTTTTTATAACTAATTTTTTATTTTTTAAAAACCTGACGTTCTTCTGCTCAGCATGATTCAACAGAGTTATCCTCATGTTTGTTTATTTGTACAAGTGGACGTTTGATCAGAACAACGGCAACTGGAACGCGTCTCTCCTCACGGTGAGAAATGATGAACTGTTCGAGGGCTCCTTTGCATTTTGCAGTCTTTTTGTTTGATCAGTGTTGCAAATGCAAATATCGTGTTGATGTATACTGTGGCGGCACGGTGGCGTAGCGGTTAGCGCTGTCGCCTCACAGCAAGAAGGTCCCGGTTCGAGCCCCGTGGCCGGCGAGGGCCTTTCTGTGTGGAGTTTGCATGTTCTCCCCGTGTCCGCGTGGGTTTCCTCCGGGTGCTCCGGTTTCCCCCACAGTCCAAAGACATGCAGGTTAGGTTAACTGGTGGCTCTAAATTGACCGTAGGTGTGAATGTGAGTGTGAATGGTTGTCTGTGTCTATGTGTCAGCCCTGTGATGACCTGGCGACTTGTTCAGGGTGTACCCCGCCTTTCGCCCGTAGTCAGCTGGGATAGGCTGCAGCTCGCCTGCGACCCTGTAGAACACGAGCCTGCAAATTCACATTCACACTGCAGTCTGCGTCTAAATCTGCCAGTGGCCAAAGTAATCACACTGTATATTGGAGTTGTAATGGAATCTGTCACCCGTTGATGAGGCGTGTTCTCCTCCATGTTAATTGGACTTGCTCGCTGTGGCTCTTGTGCCTCTGGTTTTGAGCGTTTGCGTGTGTGACTGGTGCTTTGGCATTACTGCGGGCAGGGTAATGTTTTATGTAATGGGGCCTGTGTTTGAGTTTTTTTTTTTTTTTTTTTAAAACGCAAGCTTGCATTGGCACTCGAAGTGTGTGTGTGAGTGAGCGAGCGAGGGAGACTGAAGGAGAGCCCTGTATTCTTGTATTTTTAGCAAAGGGGGAAAAACAGACGAGTTCTCACCATCTATTTCCTTCAAACTCCTCCCCTTCTCTCAAAGGCCTTTTGTGCTCTTCCCCAGGATCCTTCTGCAGTGATTAATCAGTTTTCCACTCCTGGACAGATTATCACAACTGTCCCATATCCGCTGAGCAGCGCTGCTCACTCGCTGTCCTGCTGTCTGCCCTTTCACCTGTTTGCATTCACCTTTCTCTCTTTAAGCCCATCAGTTTCTTCTGCTTTCTTCATTTCTTATGTACACTTTTTTTTTTTTTTTTTTTGAGCAACATAGGTTTTTAGTGATTTGATGAATGAGCGAGTGGGTGTCGGGCAGAAAGCAATGTACAGGGCTCAGTTCCCACTGGACTTGTGCTGATGGTCTTCGTGTAGGAGTGCGAGAGAACAGTCGGTTTTTCAGTCCCCATTGGTTTCAGGAGATTGCGATTCGAAGAACGCTCTAATAATATAACGCATTTCTGCCTCAGCGAAGTTGCATATTGGTGATTATTTAATCGGGTGGAGTCAACACAGGTTTTGAATAAACGAGAGAGCATCTGGGACTTGAATAGGTCAGAGTTAACCTCATCCTCTCCAAAAGTAGTGGAACAGCAAGGCCAATTCTTTCGTTTTTGCTGTACGCTGAAGACATTTGAGATCAAAAGATGAATGAGACAAGAGATGAGACTTTCAGCTTTCCTTTCCTGATGTTGTTGACATCTTGGAGCATGGCACCGTTTTTGTTTGAATCCATCCACCCCACCGCCACCGAAGTGATCAAAAAATATTGGAACATGCCGCTGGCAGGTGTTTCTTGTAGCTCAGAGATGTGCCCTGTTAGGTTGAAAGTTTAAACAGTAGTTTAAGTTGGTGTGAAAGTATGTCCTGGGCAGAAAACCTCAGTCTTGGCTAAGGCAACACACCCCACCCCACCCCGACCGTCGTACAATTACTCAAGCGCTGAAAAGCAGACCACCAAAATGAATTGGATCACCTCCGCTGTATTGTATAATAACACCAATAAAGACTCTGCTTCCAGCTCGTTGTTGTGTGACTTGTGCTCAAATGTACCAATTACTCAATAAAGACTAACAAGCTGCTAGACTCGTGTCTGCACGTTCTGATTCACACCAACAGCCATTATTTTTAATCTGAGGTTTCCACATGCACAGTTCTGATCATTTGCTGTGGTTACTTGCTCTTGTTATTCTTATAACTATAGGGGTGTTCACACGGCAACTTTTACTCCGGTGTAGCACCGGGGCTGCCCCGGTAGAGCGTTCACACGGTACAAAGTAAGTTATAGCGGTGTAGCCCCTGAAAGCTGCTTAAACCGGTGCAAATCTAACCCTGCTCGGGAGGTGGTTTAAGAAATTTACTCCGGAGTAAATGCTAGTTTGCGGGGCAGCACCGATTTATAAAATGGGACGTCTGAACGCTACAGGGGTAGACTTGCTACGCGTGAGGAGAGTTGATTACATACGGGCATTGCATAATTTGCATCCTGGTATTTTGTGCTTCCAAAATGGCGAATATCAACAACAGCAGAACTGCGTGTCTTCATCCACGTTGTTTTCCCAGCGCTTGGTGATGCCATGATAACCGGGAAAAGGAAGTACATTTTCACGCATGCACATATTTCATTTCCGCATTATTACTATCGTATAGCACGGTCGCAAAAACTGCCGTGTGAACGCAAGTGGGGCTGCACCGGTGCTAACACGCTTCTCTCTAGTAAGCAGGTTTGTGACGTGTGAACGCTCCACAAAATTTACACCGGTGTAAGATATATCGCAACAAAATACATCGATGCAAATATGTGCCGTGTGAACACCCCTAATCATACTTGGTCTACTTAAAGATCTTGATATGGAGTTTGATTCTAAATGCAAATCAAGCATTTTTCAGGTTCCACTAAAATCGTCATGCACTGAGACCAGACGTGGGTTCGATCATAAGATGCTCCAAAGATGAATTTAATAAATAGGTGGAATTTGTGTATGGATGTTCTATGATCAGATTTTGGAATAGGAATTGTGACCACGCCTCATTCCTGGACTGATTCCTGCCTAATCCTGTGGTACTGCTGTGTTCTGGTCACACAGACAGACCCCTCTCACACCATCGAACTCTCTGCAAAGCCCCTTCACATGACTCGGCCTGCTCTGGGTGTCTCCTGTTCCCAGACCCCCCACCCTCCCTTTCATCCTGTCTGTGTCTCTTCCCTTCTGTTCCAACTTCTGCTCCATCTCCCCCCACCCCACCCGCTTGTGCTCTCTGCTCTCACACATGCTCTATAATCCTCCCTCACACATTTTTGAGCCTTCAGAGAGTAAATTAGAAAGGCAGAAACACACAGAGGTCTTGGGGAGTCTGGCGTGCAGTGTGCGAGAAAGAGGACATGGAAACCAAAGCTGTTGGGGGGAGCGTAAAAGGGTTGTGGAAAGAAAACTGGTGAGAAGAAAGAAGAGAGTAGGGCAGATGGACTTATGGGCGCAAAGGAGCAAATAAAGTAAATTGGTGGTGGCAGAGATCTGAAGAGGAGAGGGAAGTTCTGTCTCGCACACGCATGGACTCTTCTCAGCATTGGTGTAGAAACAAAGTGAGAGGCGCTTGCCTGGAGTCTGCACTGAGCACAGATGAGATATGACCCAAATAAAAGAGAATGGGAGAACATGACCTGACATTAATAGTTGCCTTTGTGTCCTGGATGAGTGGAGAGAGGTGTAGCCTGTCCGTTTTCTCATTTCTCTTCTCCTCAGACGAGGGCTGCATCCGAATTCAGTGTGTACTAATGACGGAGTGCCTGTAACTGTAATACATTCTGATTGCGTGAGTAGTAAGGGCACAATTCACCGCTGTCTTACCTGGATGTTCACAGATGATGTATGCCACGCAAAAAAAAAAAAAATTTATATATCACACATCTCTCACATTTATTAATTTATACATGTTATTTACCAGCTGGGAGGTCCGTATCGTGAAATACCGTGACCGAGGTCTTGAAAGTACTGAGCGAGGCCCTCTGGGTCGAGGTCAGTATTCAAGGCCGAGGTCACGGTATTTCACCATACGGACCGATCTTAAGCTGGTAAATATATGTATATTTTTTTCTTCACCAAATTCTAACAGAAAACGAGCGCGCCTGAAAGGGAAAACCGAGCCGAGCCGCCATTTTGAATCCTCATTCACGGCTGTAATGCAAACGGCTTCCTCCTCGGTATACAAGTGCACTTCCATGGCAGGAAAAAAAACTACATTTTGCCACCTATGTAGTCCCCTATTTATACAAAATTGAGTCAATCAGGATTCAGCCAGGCGGCACGGTGGTGTAGTGGTTAGCGCTGTCGCCTCACAGCAAGAAGGTTCTGGGTTCGAGCCCCGTGGCCGGCGAGGGCCTTTCTGTGCGGAGTTTGCATGTTCTCCCCGTGTCCGCGTGGGTTTCCTCCGGGTGCTCCGGTTTCCCCCACAGTCCAAAGACATGCAGGTTAGGTTAACTGGTGACTCTAAATTGACCGTAGGTGTGAATGGTTGTCTGTGTCTGTGTCAGCCCTGTGATGACCTGGCGACTTGTCCAGGGTGTACCCCGCCTTTCACCCGTAGTCAGCTGGGATAGGCTCCAGCTTGCCTGCGACCCTGTAGAACAGGATAAAGCGGCTAGAGATAATGAGATGAGATGAGGATTCAGCCATGTTTTTGCTCGGCATTAGCAACAGTTACAGGTTTTTAGCTTTCTCCTGAAATGTTTTTTCTTTTATTTCTTCTTCCTCAGGGTAGTAAAACTTGCTTTCGCTGTGAACACTGTTATCGCTATCCATGCTGTAAAATTAATGCTATTCTCCTGAGAAATGCTGGCAAAAAAATTTTAAAAGATTTTTGATCATCTTATAAATAAATCTTAAAAAGATAAATGTTGACAAAAATGCTACTATGTTTGTTTGTTGTGAACGAGCAAGTCGCCAGAGGTCCAACCAGGGTCCGTAACTGGGGTCCGTATTGATACGGACGCGCTCGCCAGCCAATCAGAGCGCAGGATTTGATGGAAACCGGACCGTGAAAAAAATATATGTATTTATTTGTATATGTAATGAGAGAGGGGAGATATTACATGGTTGTGTGAAATATATTCACGAGTAAGTGAACGAATGAAAATATTTTCAACACAAGAAAATAAACTTCATATTTTCACACCACTGTGTAATGTTCATTTTTTTATGGACAACTTGCATTTTTTTTTTTTGTGGATGTAATCAAAAGAATTGTAATTTTGAGCCCGTTCGCCATTTTGACAACGCGTGTCTAGTCAGCGGGAAAACACCGGGAGTGACATCATCAGAGTGAAATATCGGAAAATATGTCACTCGGATCCGCGATGTATTTTGTATGAAAAATTGAGTTTTTCAACACAAAGATTAAACTTTCTATCTTCAAGCCAACGTGTGGTGTGGGATTTTTTTTTTTTAAATTGTACACATTCACAAAGAAAAAGTATCCAAATTTTATCAAAACAGTTCATCGATTTCCTCATGAGTGACTGACAGATTTGTGTCACGGTTTTGAATGTAGCACATATGAAAAATACAAATGGTGTATTTCCCAGTAAAACGCTCACTTGTTTTTTATATCTCATCTCATTATCTGTAGCCGCTTTATCCTGTTCTACAGGGTCGCAGGCAAGCTGGAGCCTATCCCAGCTGACTACGGGCGAAAGGCGGGGTACACCCTGGACAAGTCGCCAGGTCATCACAGGGCTGACACATAGACACAGACAACCATTCACACTCACATTCACACCTACGGTCAATTTAGAGTCACCAGTTAACCTAACCTGCATGTCTTTGGACTGTGGGGGAAACCGGAGCACCCGGAGGAAACCCACGCGGACACGGGGAGAACATGCAAACTCCACACAGAAAGGCCCTCGCCGGCCACGGGGCTCGAACCCGGACCTTCTTGCTGTGAGGCGACAGCGCTAACCACTACACCACCGTGCCGCCCTACCAAATAGCTTAGATACACATTTTTAGTACATATTCTAAATATATTCTCAAGCACAGTTTGAGTTTTAGCTGTTCATTGAATCATTGTTCAACTACTTTTAAACAATACACATGTATTATGAATCACATTAATGCTTCTCATCTCATTATCTCTAGCCGCTTTATCCTTCTACAGGGTTGCAGGCAAGCTGGAGCCTATCCCAGCTGACTACGGGCGAAAGGCGGGGTACACCTGGACAAGTCACCAGGTCATCACAGGGCTGACACATAGACACAGACAACCATTCACATTCACACCTACGGTCAATTTAGAGTCACCAGTTAACCTAACCTGCATGTCTTTGGACTGTGGGGGAAACCGGAGCACCCGGAGGAAACCCACGCGGACACAGGGAGAACATGCAAACTCCACACAGAAAGGCCCTCGCCGGCCACGGGGCTCGAACCCGGACCTTCTTGCTGTGAGGCGACAGCGCTAACCACTACACCACCGTGCCGCCCTACCAAATAGCTTAGATACACATTTTTAGTACATATTCTAAATATATTCTCAAGCACAGTTTGAGTTTTAGCTGTTCATTGAATCATTGTTCAACTACTTTTAAACAATACACATGTATTATGAATCACATTAATGCTTCTCATCTCATTATCTCTAGCCGCTTTATCCTTCTACAGGGTTGCAGGCAAGCTGGAGCCTATCCCAGCTGACTACGGGCGAAAGGCGGGGTACACCTGGACAAGTCACCAGGTCATCACAGGGCTGACACATAGACACAGACAACCATTCACATTCACACCTACGGTCAATTTAGAGTCACCAGTTAACCTAACCTGCATGTCTTTGGACTGTGGGGGAAACCGGAGCACCCGGAGGAAACCCACGCGGACACGAGGAGAACATGCAAACTCCGCACAGAAAGGCCCTCGCCGGCCACGGGGCTCAAACCCGGACCTTCTTGCTGTGAGGCGACAGCGTAGTGTGTGTAAAAAAAAAAATATATATATGTGTGTGTGTGCACGGAGTATGCTGAAACTATTCATGATGCAGTCGTGCACCACTGCAACAACTGGCTTCACTTCGGACAGCCATCTTTCTGTTTTTCCTGGAGTTTTTTTTTTTTAGTTCTTCAGAGTGCAGCTGAATGATAGGATATGGTGTAGTGTGGTATATTGGCATAATGCGGATGTAATAGATCACCCATGTACCGTTCAACTGCTATTAAATACTTACTGACTATTCGGACACTACGTACTGCTTTTTACATACTAATAGCATGGAAGTATTTGTCTTCAGATAAAGTCAACATGACCACACGTGTTTCTGGTCTTCTATTAATATGTAGTTTTACATTTCCTTCCAAATATTTACTTGGTTTCTGTGAAACTTTAATTTTCCATATGAGTAGTGATATATATTGCGATTAAGTTCACACTTGTGCGATATTGTGGGCATCCTATCTTCCCTGCATTTTGTTGGTTTTATAATTTTTGGCACGCATTGCCAAAAAAAAAAATTACAAGCAGTTTAAGTATTGCAATTGGCACATCACCTGGCTCTGCTTGCAAATGGGTTCCATGTTTTGTGAAAGCTTAAGAACATGTATGGTAACACTTTGGTCTGGGTTTGTGTACTAGAAATGTTTGTGTGTATTGCAGGTCACACAACCTAATTTCTCCCGTGTTGCATTGGCCCAGCAGTGTGAGAGTCGAGCATGACAAGGTCAGGTCTGTGAACAGGAGATAAGGAAGGCATTCTTAATACCGTGCGATTCTCATGCTTTCATGGTGCACAGATCACACACAAGGTTCTGCGTCTTCTAGAAAGCGCATGGCTCTTTTGAATGAGCAGTGTTTTCAGAATACATTCGTAGTCTCTGTGGAAAGCACCAACATTGTTTGCTTACAGTCTGAAGTATCTGGGGTGGGGCGGGGGGGGAAGAACTGATTCGCAGTTTAATCAGCTGGGCTTTTCAGTGCTGGTGTTTGTGGTTTCTGAGATCGGAAATAGATGCTTGCAAACCTGTACGTTTACATGCCGTGAAAAGTGGCAACCAGATTGTAGCTCGAGACGCAGTATGTTTTAAATACTATGTTAGAACTTGGAGCATCACCTGCCATCTACTATCCATCTAATTTTCAGTGTTTTCATTTGAAATGCACAAGGTGTGTTAAAGTGCATATCCTGGACCAATTTAGTGTGTGTTTGGCAGCAGAAAAAAATAAAATAACAAAACGCGTCTGGAAAAATCCCAAGGGAGTCTGGAGCCAGATTCGTGACGTCACGTGCGGATCTGCCAGCAGGCTGCGCGAGCTTGCACGGATTCAGTGCACAGTCTGTGTAGACCACGTTTAGCAGCTAGCGATTTTGCATTGAAATATGGAATTGTCGCCTGAGCTTCTAAACCCATGGATTCATGCATCAATGCTCATCTATCTATTGTTACATAAATCATATTTTTTCTAATTACTATTATGTATTTATATATTTCTTCATTTAGAAGAGTACTGGCTGCTGTAGGAGAAAGATTTCATAAGCTACACACATGGAATCGGCTAAGCAGGGTTGTATATACATTTAATGTGTTTGACAGGTCCCAAGATCTCAAGCCCTGACACGCATATCCCTTGATTACATGTGAAGTAAGAGTGTTTTCACACCTGGTCCCCTTTAAAGGAACCAGACTCAGTCCTCTTTAAGTGGACCAAAAAGTGGACCAACAGAAAAAGAACTCAGTTCTTTTTGTGTTCACACTGTGAATTTATTACAAAGAGGACTGGGTTCTCTTTCTGGTCCAGTTAAGCTTTGATGGGGCCTCAGTCCTCTTTCTGTTCACACCAGGTCCTCTAGAGCCCTCAGACCCCCAGTGCACGGAATTCTGGGTAATTTTCTCTTGAATCAAAATGTCTGTTGCCCTGCTGTATTCTTTGATAAAAATAGTGCGGATTAAGGAAAATAAATTTATTCCAGCGGCTGTGGTAAGTTCCAAAAGGAAGTTGAGTTTCCCTGCTACAGTCACGTGACCAACTACGGCAAACGAAGAAGGTTAAACTACAGTGAAAAAGGCGAAGTGAACCCGGTGCACTTTTTGTTCACAATGCGCGGATCGATTTTTAGCGAACTGTACTGAGACCACCTCCTGAGGTGGTCTCAGTTCGGTTCGCTTTAAAGGGGTCTGGGTACGGTTGGAGTGTTCACATGTGCGCAAAAAATGCTGAGTCATCGATCTGAGTTCAGTTAGATGGCTGAAAGGGACCAAGTGTGAAAACGCCCTAAGTGTATTATCGCCCAGCGCTTTCGTGTTGTTTACGTTTGTGTGTCAATAAATAACATTATCCGTGTACCACACAAACACAGGAACACCTAATTTAGGGTATAGTCTCTTTTATTTCTTACCCTGGCAACAGTCAACTTGTGAATTGTCGATTTTCTTGGTCTTTTTCTCGGCTCTGCTTGGTCCTCTGCTTTTTCCGGGTGCCTCGCACGAAGCGCTCCCATTTCTCTCTCTCATTGTCCGGTCTTTTGGAAAATGATGAGGAGTACTAATCCCATCAAGATTGGTGTTGCTACATCCTCCTACGATACAGCTGTTAACCATTTTAATAATTACGCGATAACGTCGAAGAAATTTGCAGAAAACCCACCAGGTCGTTTTCTCATAAACAAACCAGCACTGACGTAGGATTCAGAGGGAGGTGTCCCGCACGCGACGTCACGAAAATCAATGTTTGCCGGGAAATCCAAATGCCAAGTTTTTTCAGAGGCGGACCAATTCGCCTCAAATGGCTTGATTTCAACTGAATTTTTCTGGTATTACGCAAGGTAAAAAAAAATTGCGCAAAACGTGACCGATATTTGACCAAAGTTTAATATAAAATAAAAGAATTACATTGATCTTGCTCCTAAATATACCCAAGATGTGCACTTTGTAAAGTGTTTAAGATCTATAGAATGATTGATTTTATAGATTCATTTTAACTTTAGCTGTCCTTGTTGACGCAGAAACACTTGTTACGTGGCTAAGTCAGGTTATAAAATGTATAAAATGTAATCAGAGGCTCGAACTGGGAAATGTCGCATCAGCTCGGACATGGAATTGATATATAAAACTCTCATTCCTGCTAGTGAATGTTCAATAGTGACCTGAAGATGCAAAATGCTCTCAGTTGATGAGAATTTTGGAGGAAGCCATAGCCTGATGGTTAGAGAAAGGTTGCTGGTTCAATTCCCTGGACCAGCAGGACAGGCTGAAGTGCCCTTGGGCAAGGCGCCTAACCCCCAACTGCTCCGGCAAATGTGGTGGCGTACCTGGTGTCTGACTAGCTAAAGAAAATCGCATCATCAGTTTATCAGTTCAGGCAGGTAACCCAGCCATAAAAATAATGAGACTGAACAATTATTCTGCTGGTAATAGTCGTTAGCGTGAAGTCTGAAATCAAATTAGAGCTAACGGCTAAGTGGCAAATTATTGAGTTTCTAACATGAACCAAAGTTCAAGGCAATTTATGAGAAGCTCTTGACTGGAAAAAAAAATGTGTTGTCAGTCTGAATAGGATTAACAATAATTAGGTAATTATATTGTAGACACACTTTGAATATCAGCCTTATTAAAATGACTTTTTTTTTTTTGGGTGGGGGGGTGTCGGCTGATTTAAGGCAGAGCAGGAACACTGAATGTATGAGGTATATGTACTTAAAAGCCTTTTCAGAGGCTCTGTTTGAATATCAGCACTGTGGACACGAATGTTAAATGAAACTAGCTTCCTCGAGCCCATTATAGCAGCAGGAGTCGGAGTGACTATGTTTCCGAAGTAGTTCAGGCAGAAGCAAATGATGATGATTATGGAGATACTCCCCTACTTTTGCAAAAATGTAGTGATGGCCTACCTGTATCTGAAATACCGTTTCTCTGCAATTTATCAGGCGTGATTGACTCCTTCTGTGCCATGAACCTGTCAGCAAAGCAGCTGTTTACAGCAGTTTCTCCAGTGATCTTCACAATATGAGAAGGAGTGCGTGTTTGAAACAACTATGAACTAAAGCGACAATGTGCTGATGTACGTTTGTTTTTTATGAGCAAACTTGTGTAAAGGATCAAAAATGTGTCTTTACATCGCTGCCGCTGCATGGAGGAGATTTGTTTTTGGGTTGTCCATCCATCCTTCCGTCTGAGGTTCTTATTAGCGCGATGTCTCAAGAACGAGTGGCTGACGTTTGTAGGATTTATGTGGCACAGAACATCTCATCATCTCTAACTGCTTTATCCTGTTCTACAGGGTCGCAGGCAAGCTGGAGCCTATCCCAGCTGACTACGGGTGAAAGGCGGGGTACACCCTGGACAAGTCGCCAGGTCATCACAGGGCTGACACATAGACACAGACAACCATTCACACTCACATTCACACCTACGGTCAATTTAGAGCCACCAGTTAACCTAACCTGCATGTCTTTGGACTGTGGGGGAAACCGGAGCACCCGGAGGAAACCCACGCGGACAGAACATGCAAACTCCGCACAGAAAGGCCCTCGCCGGCCACGGGGCTCAAACCCAGGACCTTCTTGCTGTGAGGCGACAGCGCTAACCACTACACCACCGTGCCGCCCTTATGTGGCATTATTATTATTGTAACTAGCAGATGAACTGTTGTTCTTATTCTTTTGGCTGCTCCCAATTAGGGGTCGCCACAGCGGATCTTTCATCTCCACTGCTCCCTGTCTTCAGCATCCTTCTCTACCACACCTGCCACTTTCATGTCCTCTCTTGCCACATCCATGTATCTCCTCTTTGACCTTCTTCGTTTTCATTTGCCTGGCAGCTCCATCCTCAACATTCTCCTTCCAACATGCTCTGCATCTCTTCTCAGGAAGTACCCAGACCATCTCAGTCTCATCTCTCTTAGCTTAATTCCCAAGCTCTCCACATGTGCTGTCCCTCTGATGTGCTCGTTCCTTATCCTGTCCAACCTCCCATCACAAACCTCAACATCCTCAACTTCGCCTCCTGTCTCTTCGTTAAGGGTACGGTCTCCAATCCATACATCACAGCTGGTCTCACGACTGTCTTAGGGCGTATTCACACCTACGTTGTTTGGTCCGGACCAAATGAACCAAATTTCCCTTGGTCCGGACCTTTTGGGTTGGTCTGAATACAAACCACCGAACTCTGGTCCGGACCAAACAAGCAGACCGAGACCGAGCTGCAAGATCGGACTCGGTCCGGACCAAAGGAACCCTGGTGTGGATCTTTTGGAGGTGTGAAAGCAGACCGGACCTAATGCGACAGTTTTGCTTTTTTGTACCTCGGGAGCTTCCGTCGTTTGTCGAGCATTATGGGAAACAGAGTCTTGACACTCCACCGCGAAGTGCAAACACTGTTTCGGTTGTCAAGGGAACCTTACAACAGTCGGTCAGTCATTCAGACCAGTGGTAGGCTAGACTACAGAGTACAAAAAATGAGTAGGGGGCAAACGTGGGCCGAGGAAGAAACGCGCACCCTTGGGGATATATGGGCAGATGTCCACATACCTGAGCTTTTGGAGAGAACACACAAAAATGCCGACGTGTTTGCTGTATTCAGTGAGAAAATGAAGGAGAAGGGGTTCACGCGCTCCCCAGAACAATGTCGGCTAAAAGTGAAGAAACTCCGTCAGACCTACATTAAAATCAGGGACATTCTTTCAAAAAGTGGCGGTACTAGCGACTTGCGTGAAGAGCCAGAACTGTCACAACATGATGTGCGCTCATCAGCGCTATCCTCCGTGACTACTTTTGAACTTAACGCTTTGTGCGCGTGTCGTCTCTGACCAATAGCTGAACGACCTCAGGGCGCGTGGCTTTGTTGACAGGTTTTGGTCCGCTTACTAAAATGTAGTGTGAAAGCGAACCGCACCAAAATGAAAAAATAAAAAAAACATTTGGTTCGGACCAAAGCAAGTGAACTATCGAACTATCCTGGTCTGAATACACCCTTAGACATCTTATCTTTCACTTTTGCTGGGACTTTCCTATCACAATTGACTCCTGAAATCCTTCTCCAAAAGATGAACTGATGATTTTGAAATTGATTTCAACAGGGTGAAGGTCACGGCAAGGTCAGATGTCGTCTTTTTTTTTTTTTTTTTTTTTTTCTTTCTTTCTTTAAAAGTTTGACTTGTATTTTAAGGGGGAAGGGGCAACATAAAGTTGTGCTGAGTTTTATGATCAAGTGATGTGTGATCGTGACATGTGAGCACGAATGTTTCCAGTGTTGTGGAAGTGTAAATGGTGGTAGTGGAGATTTTCTCTTTTGCATGCGCTGGTAGGAATTGTTTGTCTCTGAGCTACTGGAGTGGAGCTGCTGGTTATCGGTGAGACAGTATGTACTTTCGAGTGTCTGCCTCTACTTCACTCGTCTGTCTAACACCTCTGACTTGCTGCTGCATGTGGTTAGCTGTGCATGTTTCTGTCTTGGTGTACAAAGTGCTTGTGGGTAGATAATGCTGAGATGAGATAAAGTATGTGTCGTGTAATGGAAGTCCACGCAGCTCCTGAATGAATTGTCTATATTTCCGTTTGAATTAAATTCCAGCCCAGTCATTTTGCAGGGGAATCAAAAGTCGAGGATGTGGTTTGAACTCGGTGAGGTCAAAATGAAAAGCCCACAGTTCTCCAGCACGGTCTCGAGGTGTGACCTCATTACTGTCGCATGCAAGGGACCTGGTGCAAGTGAAAAGCTGTGCGTCCCAGCAGTGCGTCCACGATCTGTCAAACCCCCCCCCCCCCCCCCCCCCACCACCACCACCACCACCACCAGTCCAACTCACTTCCTCTTCTCTTTCGTCCAATGCAGGAGGACGCGGAGTCATGAATAAGCTACGGCAGAGCTTCCGCCGCAAGAAAGACGTGTACGTGCCCGAGTCCAGCAGACCACACCAGTGGCAGACCGACGAGGAGGCGGTGCGCAGCGGCAAGTGCAACTTCCAAGTCAAGGTGAATTCAAAAATAACATCATTGTGTGAAGGCAACCGGCACAAGCCAAGTAAAGCTAGCTCATTTTTAAAACATTTTTTGCTGTGCAAATATCCACACTTTAAATCAATAGCATTTGAAATATATAGTTAGTTCCAGAATTATTGGCACCCCAGATAAAAATGAATGGTGGGGATATGGGAAAAATATTTCTGTAGTTAGTTGTATGCCACTGAATATAAAGCGACATGCAGCACGTCTATGGAAAAAAAAAAAAACCTTTATCAAAAATGCATTCAAGGAGAACTGAAGTCATTTTTAAACTTTTTATTTTTTTAATTAATGTGTTATTCAATTACGTTTTCGTAACCTTGTATTGGCAACTAATTGCAATTAAATATTATACTTATCGACCAATTTGGTTTTTAGCCATGTTGAATTTAGTTCATTTGATCCACGGCAGGCGTCGCTTATCCGCGCGAGCTCCACGAGACTTGTGCGAGACTTCGAAACGTGAAGCGTCAGCCAGGTGTCAGTGCCGCCATTTTGAAAACTGTTTTCCAAACGAAATATTGCACAAAAACGAGTTTAAATGACGATTACTGCCAACTTTTTTCAAACTTTCCTGATTGCTATCAAAACAAACAAAACTTCCAGCTTGAATACATCAGCATTCGAAAGAGGGCGCACGCGTCTTTTGACAACGTTGGCAGATGTCGGTCACTTTGATTTCCGCTGTACGTTTTACTTCCGTCCTACGAAGTCTCACACAGGTCTCAACGAATCTCGTTTAAGGCCATTGCTTTGACATATGGACTGATATATTACAGAGCATATTTCAAACACTCATAACTTGCTATAGCAGTGACAAAATAGCGATCAGAAATGCATTCCTATATTTAATAAAATGAGAGAAATAGAATTTTGATGATAAAGGAGAACTGAAGGCAAATTTTTTAACACAACCATGCGTGCATTTATACAGTACTTTTGTTTTTGACAGTGCCTTTCAGTTTTTCGGAACTCTTAAGTGGTCATTCGTGACTTCCTGTTTCACTAAGGTCGATGAGGTGAGGGAGAAAGAACCCAAATTCCTTTAGTCATAAATCAACGTGAAACAGAACGCAGTGACCTTCATAAATCAGGCGATGGCTATTAAAATAGCACCACACCTGAAATGTTTTATACCCATTCTGAAGGCAATAATTGAGAATTGTAAATCAACCGGAGCTGTAATTAACCTGCCTGGAAGAGGAAGTTGAGATTTGCAGATGATTTAGTGTTTTGGAGTCGCCATGTTTTTTTCAAAATATAGAACTGGGTTCCATCTCCACGTTGGCAAACTATTTGGAAGGCGTGTTGGAGAAAGCACTTTCTTTGATCCTTCAAGTTAAGGACCTGGAGTTTGCTGGATGTTACTGGAACTTTGACTGGGAGTGCATTCCCTGGTCACATGAGCCAAAATTGAAGCTTTTTGGCAACAAGTGGTCAAAGTGGCTTTAGTTGATGAAGGAAATGATTATGCTCAGTGCTTAATTTGTGAAGTGGGAGGTCCCGGAACACAGGAGGCGGGTGGGTCCGGCGACTCAAAAAAAAAAAAAAAGGCGGGGGGTGGTTTACTATAACTTTACGCACATGCGCCTATTGTGTGTGTAAAAAAAAAAAAATAATAATATCAGACATTATGATCTTAGAAAACGCTTTAGTGACGAACAGTTACAGACAGTAATACCGTATGTCGTGATATTATGTTATATTATTTTTTTATTAGGCTATATATTAAATTATATATTAAATTTATCTTCTAAAATAACAGACTGTACTCATATCACAACCGGTTTATTTCACCATTGGAGATCAGATCACGCAAGACATGAGTTAAATGACTCATTTTAAGGATTTAAGTAGGGTATTTAAAAGGAGTGCCAGCGGGACTTCGTGGCTCAGGTGGATAAGGCGCCATACCATAAATCTGGGGACCCGGGTTTGATTCCAACCTGCGGTCATTTTCCGAGCCCTCCCTGTTTTTCTCCTGCTCATTAAAAGCAGTGCCAGCAAACATTAAGCGCTATCAATTCAAGTAATAGTTAAGAAATAAAGGGTTTACAAAACAAGTTGGAGAATTCGTTTTAAAAATTTTAGGCCCACTTTACACGGGGACGGTCTGAAACAAAAACGCAAAAGTCCATTTTCGTTCTCACTTTTTTTCCGCGTCTACACGACCGTTTTCAAGGAGGAAATCTGCGTCTATACGGTGACGCATAAATGTGTGGAATTGGATGTGCATGCCAGGCAGCTAGGTGGTGCTGTGAAAGACCTCCGCTATGTCTGCACGCATGCGCAACGTCTTCCGTCTTGTCCGATCTGCACATCTGCGCCGCGAAAACTTTGACTACTCTGGCTATGGTAAGTAAGAAAGTAAGTAAAAAAGTAAGAGCATGCTATACCCGCCTCTGTTCATTAACGGTATATGTGCAGATTCGGTATAGATGTTCGAAGGACTCCTGGACGTTTATTAAAGCTGCCAGAGCAGCTTGAAGGTCCGTTGGATCGATGTAATCAGACATGCTCTTACTTTTTTACTTACTTTCTTACTTCCCCGGCTGGCATGTACAGTGTATGACATATGTATGACGTAAACGCGTACCCGACGTGAGCAGATCCGAGCAGAGTTTCGCGTATTGGGTAGTTTAGACGGATATGCAACGGGGGCTGTTTTTAACTTATCCACTCTGGAAGGCGTTTTCAATTTTTTCCGTTTTTCAGCCTCGGAAACGCCGTCCCCGTGTAGACGAAAGGCACTTCCGATAAAATATTTAGTCGTTTTTACCCGACAGCGTCCTCGTGTAAACGGGCCCTTAGTAAGCTTTCTTGTTGTTTTTTTTGCCATTTTTTCCACAGCGCAAGCTAACGGCTACAAAAAACCCGGTGTTCTATTGAGCAGAAGTATACACCCCATGTCCCTCCCTCTTCTCCTTTCGCATAGATTTTGTGGATGTCATAGGCGAGAAATCAACAACCGATATCAAAATCAAAACTGAACACTAAACAAATTTTTATTTACTTATTTAATTTATTGTTTGATTTTTTTTTTTCCCTTTGTGATGGTCACGGAGGTGATCTGATCCATTTAAATAGTTGCCAGAACACCGAATGAAATGAAAATAGCTGCCGGATCCGACAACGGAGGTTACGGATCTTGTTCCGGCTCAAATTAAGCCCTGGTTATGCTGGGGAAAAAAAAAAAGATCTAATCCCAGCTGCTCAGTGTGATGGAGGGTGAAGTATTAGGAGGTTTTAAATGGAATTGCTTCTGCCAGGAAGTTACAGCTGGGTCATGGTGGGATCTTTGAGCAAGACACGGATCCAAAACATGTCCAGATTCTCTCACACATGATTCAGTGACGGGAGTTCAGCTTTTGAAATGACCATCTCTGTCACCTGATCTAAACCCCATTGAAAACCTGTGGGCAGAGCTAAAGAGGAGCGTCCACAAGAGAGCACTTTCGGACCCTGGCGAATCTGGATAGGTTCTGTATTGAGTTGTCGCAGATTCTTTGCTCTTGCTTTTTCAGTGACCAATCATAGCCAGTATCCGAGCTATTGGCAGTATTTTAACGAGAGAATAGGTCGTAAAAAATACATAAGGTTGACACAAAACCAATTCTACAGCAGTAAAGATCATACACCGTCTCGGAGACACAATTATGAATAGGTGCTCTAACCAACAAAACTGCATTTATGGCACATCCTGTTAATTTTACTTATGTTATCTGGCTAGATTAAAGGAACAGTCCACCGTACTTCCATAATGAAATATGCTCTTATCTGAATTGAGACGAGCTGCTCCGTACCTCTCCGAGCTTTGCGCGACCTCCCAGTCAGTCAGACGCAGTCAGACGCGCTGTCACTCCTGTTAGCAATATAGCTAGGCTCAGTATGGCCAATGGTATTTTTTGGGGCTGTAGTTAGATGCGACCAAACTCTTCCGCGTTTTTCCTGTTTACATAGGTTTATATGACCAGTGATATGAAACAAGTTCAGTTACACAAATTGAAACGTAGCGATTTTCTATGCTATGGAAAGTCTGCACTATAATGACAGGCGTACTAACACCTTCTGCGCGCTTCGGCAGCGCATTGATATCTGAGCTCAGATATCAATGTGCTGCCGAAGCGCGCAGAAGGTGTTAGTACGCCTGTCATTATAGTGCGGACTTTCCATAGCATAGAAAATCGCCACGTTTCAATTTGTGTACAGTAACTGAACTTGTTTCATATCACTGGTCATATAAACCTATGTAAACAGGAAAAACGTGGAAGAGTTTGGTCGCATCTAACTACAGCCCCAAAAAATACCATTGGCCATACTGAGCCTAGCTACATTGCTAACAGGAGTGACAGCGCGTCTGACTGACTGGGAGGTCGCACAAAGCTCGGAGAGGTACGGATCAGCTCGTCTCAATTCAGATAAGAGCATATTTCATTATGGAAGTACGGTGGACTGTTCCTTTAATATCAACACTGAAGACTATAAACATTTATGACTTTGAAATTTTCTCAGAGATGCTAACCGCTCAGTGCAAGTCAATTTGCAGACTAGCATTAGCAGTGAAGATTTTAAATCTTTATGAACATGAATCAAAAATCGTCTCAGAAAACCTGTCCACTTAACACCTGTTAGCTATTTTGCTAACAAACACAGAAAAGATTATGATTTCAATACATTTTAAACATTTTCTGTGAAATCCTGTCAGGTTAGCTCATTTTAGCTAACTGGTTAGCATTAACAATGAAGATGGCGACATTTATTAGATACAACTCCGCGCTCAGCGCCAGTTAGCTATTTTGCTCACGAAAGCTGGAATGATTATAACATTCATAAATACAATTTCTCAGCTAGCTTAGTTAACATGAGCAGTGAAGGCTATGAATATTATTATTAGCTATCTGGCTAACAAAATCAGGAAAAATTATGACATTTATGAATGTAACTTAAACTTTCTCTTTGAAATGTTATCATGTTAGCTAATCCTAGATGGCTAGTTAGCTTTGATTTGGTAGATTATAACATTTATTAAATATGACACATGGATCCTCTCAAAGTTTGTCAGCTTAGCACCTGTTAGCTATTTTGGTTTTAAAGATTATGATATTTTGAATATATCCAAAGATTTTCTTGAAATCCTGTCAGGTTAGCTCATTTTAGCTAGCTGGTTAGCATTCACACTTGGAGGACGCTCTGGACTCTTATATGCTCCTTTTCCACCAAAGCAGTTCCAGGGCTGGTTCGGGGCCAGTGCTTAGTTTGGAACCGGGTTTTCTGTTTCCACTGACAAAGAACTGGCTCTGGAGCCAGAAAAACCGGTTCCAGGCTAGCACCAACTCTCTGCTGGGCCAGAGGAAAGAACCGCTTACGTAAGACCAACAACAATAACAAGACCGCAAAAGATCGCCATTTTTTAAGCGACGAGAAGCAGCAGCTGTACAAACGCGAAGTCATTTATTATTATTGTTGTTGTTGCTGCTGCTGCTTCTTCCGTGTTGTTTTTGCTTCGATATTCGCGCCAAGGTTTATGCAAACGTAGCGACGTAATTGACGTATACAGCGACGTAACTGACGTATACAGCGACGTAATGATGTGGCTTCCCTTAGCACCGCGAGCTATGGAAAAGCAAACTGGTTCTTGGCTGGCTTGCAAGTTGAATGAGTTGTGCACCAGCACTGGCCCCGAACCAGCCCTGGAACTGATTTGGTGGAAAGGGGGTAACAGTAATGCTTTTATGGCTGAGGACTACAGTTGACTTCCTAACTTTAGGACTGCGGTTGTCATGAACAGTTTTGCACTCAAGTTTCCATCAATGAAGAGTTAGAACATCAACAAAACTGACTTCTTGTTAAAACCGTTAATGTTATAGTCATGCTGTCTGTTGTTGCCCAAATGAGGATGGGTTCCCTTTTGAGTCTGGTTCCTCTCGAGGTTTCTTCCTCATGTCGTCTGAGGGAGTTTTTCCTTGCCACCGTCGCCACAGGCTCGCTCATTGGGGATAGATTAGGGATAAAATTAGCTCATGTTTTAAGTCGTTCAAATTGTGTAAAGCTGCTTTGCGACAATGTTTATTGTAAAAAGCGCTATACAAATAACCTTGACTTGACTTGAGATTTATTCGTTTTCGTGCAGCCATGTCAGTGTCCGAGTGAGCTGTGCACGTCCCAAAAAATCCCAACAAAGATCTTTTATTGCCAGTTTAAATGAGAATTCAGTGTCTGTAGTACATTTTACGTAACCAGGATAAACATCAAAGGTGACAACTGGCTTAAGGATGTAAGCTGAAGTACAAAATAGTAGCCATGCCTTTTCTGTAATGTACAATTGTAGCAGTTCCACATGTTCAAGCTTTGGGGAAGTTCAGAGGTAATGAGTAACCCATGCAACCAGCACTGCTGCACTACAGAAAATCCTCTCTTTCCTGGGATAAAAGTAGCAGATATGGAAAGTATTTTCATTTATGGCTTGGCAACTGCTATGGTATCACTGCTTGGGTCATGACTGTGTGGTTCGACATCCCACACTCGATTTATTTAAAAAAAAAAAAAGTATATATTGACTCTTACATGATGATAACAAAAATAAATTGTACATTTATAGTACTTTGAAAGTAAAGTGAAAACTGACGCAAGGCAGGGTATTTAATATGTGGATATAAAATGGCCACATGAATAGTGATGTTTATTCAGAGAAAATGAAATACTCTGTGGATGGCAGTCAGTAGTATTGGTGGATTTTATTATTAAGCAATATGAATGTATTATTACTCACAATAAGGAAATATCAACACACAAACCCTTGGGTCTGTTGCGTGTCTCTCATACCCCTTTTCCACCAAATCAGTTCCAGTGCTGGTTCACAACTCGTTCAACTTGCGAGCCAGCTGAGAACCAGTTTGCTTTTCCATAGCTCGCGGTGCTAAGGGGAGCCACGTCAGTTACGTCGCTGTATACGTCAGTTACGTCGCTACGTTTGCATAAACTTTGGCGCGAATATCGAAGCAAAAACAACGCAGAAGAAGCAGCAGCAGCAATAATAATAATAATAATAATAATGGGCGGCACGGTGGTGTAGTGGTTAGCGCTGTCGCCTCACAGCAAGAAGGTCCTGGGTTCGAGCCCCGTGGCTGGCGAGGGCCTTTCTGTGCGGAGTTTGCATGTTCTCCCCATGTCCGCGTGGGTTTCCTCCGGGTGCTCCGGTTTCCCCCACAGTCCAAAGACATGCAGGTTAGGTTAACTGGTGACTCTAAATTGACCGTAGGTGTGAATGTGAGTGTGAATGGTTGTCTGTGTCTATGTGTCAGCCCTGTGATGACCTGGCGACTTGTCCAGGGTGTACCCCGCCTTTCGCCCGTAGTCAGCTGGGATAGGCTCCAGCTTGCCTGCGACCCTGTAGAACAGGATAAAGCGGCGAGAGATAATGAGATGAGATGAGCTCTTGCATCACACCTGGGTGTGTTACTGCGTAGTAGTCTGTGTGTATAGTGAAATCATGTTAAATGTTAAATGACCGCTTGTAACGTTTGACTGGTAGTGTACCGTCTTTAAAATAGACCAGTGTAGAGATTATAGTAACACGATTGATGTTGGTGTGCATGCTTTTGCCGTGGCCCAGATTCCTGTCCTGTTTGTAGTGTTGAGCTCGCTCGCTCGTTCCCAGTCATCTTCCCCCAACTGCTAATAATAAATTATCTCCACACTACTCATGTAATAGTACTTGCATAATATTCCATTGCCTGTAAGCTATAACTAGTTCAGGGCTTCTGTGTCGAGTTGGGTAGAAGTGCATTAGCCAGCCTGGAACGTTCTATGCCTTTATTAGACAGGAAGTCAAATGCTTTTTCTGGAACAGCAAAGCACCTTGGCCTCTTCCTCCTGTCACTGTTTTGGTTTTTTTCTCTCTCTCTCTCTCTCTCTCCCACCCCCAATGCAACCTAACTTGCTAGCCTTGTGCTTTAGTTTCCCCTCCCCTCTTGCTCGCTCTCGTTGTCCCTACCTATTGCGTTTCTCCCTCATTCTCTGAGGAACAGTGTGGGTTGAAATGGTTGCAGTAAGATTAGTGATTACACTTTTCAACCCTGGACTCATAAACGTTGATTAAATTAGATGATGAAATGACATGATACAGCCGTTTCTCGGACGTCCTCCATCCTAAACGTTTTCACAGCAGAGCAAGCAGAACGGAAAGGTTCCGTTCCAAGCTTATTGCACCAGTCCGGTCCGGTCCAGTCCAGTGCTCCTTCTGGGCTGCAGTTTGGCCTGCCGCAAGGCATTCAGACTGGGCTGTGAGAATTTTAATCTTGATGATCTTTACTGGAGCTGGTCCAGTGAGGGTGGAAAGAATTAAATATCTCACCTCTCGCATGTCCCCTTTTTTATTATTCCCACTACGTTATCGTGCCCATGTTGTTGAGCTTTCATTCAAAAGAAGAACGAGTGCCTGCTTAAACGGAGCAGCTGGAAAGTCGGTTGGTGTCTCTCTCTTTCTCCGTGGTAACTCATAATTCTGGCCCGTTTAGAGCCCGTGGAAAATGGCCGCTTATGTGGCTATGGACAGCTGGTTTTATTGCTCATGCTCAATAACTGGTTCAGAGCCAGGTATAAATAGCAATGGCAGATGGGTGGCTTCTGTTTTAGAACGAGGCTAAACTTAAAGACTAATTTTGCTGCTTTTTTTTTTTTTTGATGGTCACACTGAAGAAGGGTGAAGTGTGAATCAGAGATGGCATGAGCAATATTTTCTGCATAATGGGTTTGGGTGTATTATGGATGGGGGGAAATTAATCAGTTCTTAGATGGAGTTATTGATTAGATGATTGGTGTAGGTATTACAGCGACTGCTGATTATTATTGAAAGATACTGACTTTTTAACATTTCTGATCAAATCCTGTTAAAATTGCATATGAATTATTTAAAATATTTTTCAAATACATAGAGACTTTTTTTTAACTGCCAGATTGAGAACCTCTGCAGCATTACACTAGTTCATATAAGCACAGCTCATAAGCAATCAATTTATTTATATATTATATATATATATATATATAAAAATGAGTGATGCTTGAAAGTTTGTGAACCCTTTAGAATTTTTTCTATATTTCTGCATAAATATGACCTAAAACATCAGATTTTCACACAAGTCCTAACAGTAGATAAAGAGAACCCAGTTAAACAAATGAGACAAAAATATTATACTTGGTCATTTATTTATTGAGGAAAATGATCCAATATTACATATCTGTGAGTGGCAAAAGTATGTGAACCTTTTGCTTCAGTATCTGGTGTGACCCCCTTGTGCAGCAATAACTGCAGCTAAACGTTTCCGGTAACTGTTGATCAGTCCTGTACACCGGCTTGGAGGAATTTTAGCCCATTCCTCCGTACAGAACAGCTTCAACTCTGGGATGTTGGTGGGTTTCCTCACATGAACTGCTCGCTTCAGGTCCTTCCACAACATTTCAAGTGGATTAAGGTCAGGACTTTGACTTGGCCATTCCAAAACATTAACTTTACTCTTCTTTAACCATTCTTTGGTAGAACGACTTGTGTGCTAAGGGTCGTTGTCTTGCTGCATGGCCCACCTTCTCTTGAGATTCAGTTCCTGGACAGATGTCCTGACATTTTCCTTTAGAATTCGCCTGTGTAATTCAGAATTCATCGTTCCATCAATGATGGCAAGCCGTCCTGGCCCAGATGCAGCAAAACAGGCCCAAACCATGATACTACCACCACCATGTTTCACAAATGGGATAAGGTTCTTATGCTGGAATGCAGTGTTTTCCTTTCTCCAAACATAACGCTTCTCATTTAAACCAAAAATTCTATTTTGGTCTCATCTGTCCACAGAACATTTTTCCAATAGCCTTCTGGCTTGTCCACATGATCTTTAGCAAACTGCAGATGAGCAGCAATGTTCTTTTTGGAGAGCAGTGGCTTTCTCCTTGCAACCCTGCCATGCACACCATTGTTGTTCAGTGTTCTCCTGATGGTGGACTCATGAACATCAATGTAAGAGAGGCCTTCAGTTGCTTAGAAGTTACCCTGGGGTCCTTTGTGACCTCACCGACTATAACACGCCTTGCTCTTGGAGTGATGTTTGTTGGTCAACCACTCCTGGGGAGGGTAACATCCATCTATCCATTATCTGTAGCCGCTTATCCTGTTCTACAGGGTCGCAGGCAAGCTGGAGCCTGTCCCAGCTGAATGGTCTTGAATTTCCTCCATTTGTACACAATCTGTCTGACTGTGGATTGGTGGAGTCCAAACTCTTTAGAGATGGTTTTGTAACCTTTTCCAGCCTGATGAGCATCAACATCGCTTTTTCTGAGGTCCTCAGAAATCTCCTTTGTTCGTGCCATGATACACTTCCACAAACACGTGTTGTGAAGATCAGACTTTGATAGATCCCTGTTCTTTAAATAAAACAGGGTGCCCACTCACACCTGATTGTCATCCCATTGATTGAAAACACCTGACTCTAATTTCACCTTCAAATTAACTGCTAATCCTAGAGGTTCACATACTTTTGCCACTCACAGATATGTAATATTGGATCATTTTCCTCAGTAAATAAATGACCAAGTATAATATTTTTGTCTCATTTGTTTAACTGGGTTCTCTTTACTTTTAGGACTTGTGTGAAAATCTGATGTTAGGTCATACTTGTGCAGAAATATAGAAAATTCTAAAGGGTTCACAAACTTTCAAGCACCACTGTGTGTGTGTGTGTGTGTGTGTGTGTGTGTGTGTGTGTGTGTGTGTGTGTGTGAGAGAGAGAGAGAGATAAAAGTGTTTGTTAGAAGTCTGAAATAACTACTTGTGTCCCTTATCACAGGGATTTCCATTTTCTTGCATCAAGTGACGCAAATAGTTTAGGAAGGGTGTTTTGATAGATGATTTAAAAGTAGAACCTCAGATCCTAAAAATTTGACCATTTCCCATTTGTACATACAGTATGTGCTTGTTGAACATCTCGATCCTGATTTTCCCCCTCTCTGCTGTTATAATAACCTCCAGGAAGACTTTCTGGGAAAGCTTTCCACTGGATTTTGGAGCGTGGCTGTGGGGACTTGTGCTCATTCAGCCGCAAGAGCATTAGTTTGATCAGGCACTGATGTCGGATGAGGAGGACTGGGGCTCACTAAGCATTCCAGTTCATCCCAAACCTGTTCGGTGTGGTTTGAGGTCGGGGCTCTGCGCAGGTCACTCAGGTTCTTCCACTCCAACCTTGGTTTTGTGCACAGGTGTATTATCATACTGGAACATGTTTGGGCCTTTTAGTTCCAGTGAAGTGAAATTCTACAGGATTTTAAGAAATTGTAGACAATTGTGCGCTTTCAACTTTGAGACAACAGTTTGGATGAAACCCACGTACGGGTGTGATGGTCAGGGGTCCAAATACTTTGGCGCTATTGTATGTCAGTTACAAGTAAAGTTAGAGCATTTTACCAAGTCTGGTTAAGTGAAAATTGCATTTAATTATTCCAATCAAACCGAAAAGCCGTCACGTTGATTTTTGATTTGCATTAAATTGAATTTAATTGCATGTAATTAAATGCTCAGATGTGACTTGAATTATGTGATAAACTAACTACGAGCATGAACTTCATACCATTTCTGTTTAAATAAGAATATTCTTTTTAATAATAAATAACCTTTATAAGAATTAATTATATTTTTACAAAAAAGACCCTAAATTTCAACTCCTCAATTGCTCTCATCATCTTTATATTATCTCCTGTTAGAATTTTTTTTTTTTTTTTTTTTTTTTTTAAAGATATTTTTTTGGGCTTTTTGCACCTTTATTGGATAGGACAGTGTAGAGACAGGAAATGAGCGGGAGAGAGAGAGAGACGGGAAGGGATCGGGAAATGACCTCGGGCCGGAATCGAACCCGGGTCGCCCGCATTCATGGTATGGCGCCTTAACCACCTGAGCCACGACGCCCCCCCTGTTAGAATTATTTTAACCAGCCTTAATATTATCCTGAGATGACGAGCAAACGCCTGGCCTACCTCAACATTTTGAGTTCACAGTGGGAAAGGGTTGATCACTGAGCGTAAACATCGTCAACATCAGTCTCTCTGTCAACGTCACTAAACATAAGCCTCGTTATTGCTCTTCACATAACCGATTACTTTCTGCTGTTATATCAATGATGCTTTCTTAACATAGCTGTGGCAGCATGCTTGTGAAACAGAAAAACTAGATTTTGGTCAAAAGCTCTGTGTGTGTGTGGGGGGGGTGGTTAAATTCAGTGTACAACCCCGATTCCAAAAAAGTTGGTACAAAGTACAAATTGTAAATAAAAACGGAATGCAATAATTTACAAATCTCAAAAACTGATATTGTATTCACAATAGAACATAGACAACATATCAAATGTCGAAAGTGAGACATTTTGAAATTTCATGCCAAATATTGGCTCATTTGAAATTTCATGACAGCAACACATCTCAAAAAAGTTGGAACAGGGGCAATAAGAGGCTGGAAAAGTTAAAGGTACAAAAAAGGAACAGCTGGAGGACCAAATTGCAACTCATTAGGTCAATTGGCAATAGGTCATTAACATGACTGGGTATAAAAAGAGCATCTTGGAGTGGCAGCGGCTCTCAGAAGTAAAGATGGGAAGAGGATCACCAATCCCCCTAATTCTGCGCCGACAAATAGTGGAGCAATATCAGAAAGGAGTTCGACAGTGTAAAATTGCAGAGAGTTTGAACATATCATCATCTACAGTGCATAATATCATCAAAAGATTCAGAGAATCTGGAAGAATCTCTTTGCGTAAGGGTCAAGGCCGGAAAACCATACTGGGTGCCCGTGATCTTCGGGCCCTTAGACGCCACTGCATCACATACAGGCATGCTTCTGTATTGGAAATCACAAAATGGGCTCAGGAATATTTCCAGAGAACATTATCTGTGAACACAATTCACCGTGCCATCCGCCGTTGCCAGCTAAAACTCTATAGTTCAAAGAAGAAGCCGTATCTAAACATGATCCAGAAGCGCAGACGTCTTCTCTGGGCCAAGGCTCATTTAAAATGGACTGTGTCAAAGTGGAAAACTGTTCTGTGGTCAGACGAATCAAAATTTGAAGTTCTTTATGGAAATCAGGGACGCCGTGTCATTCAGACTAAAGAGGAGAAGGACGACCCAAGTTGTTATCAGTGCTCAGTTCAGAAGCCTGCATCTCTGATGGTATGGGGTTGCATTAGTGCGTGTGGCATGGGCAGCTTACACATCTGGAAAGACACCATCAATGCTGAAAGGTATATCCAGGTTCTCGAGCAACATATGCTCCCATCCAGACGACGTCTCTTTCAGGGAAGACCTTGCATTTTCCAACATGACAATGCCAAACCACATACTGCATCAATTACAGCATCATGGCTGCGTAGAAGAAGGGTCCGGGTACTGAACTGGCCAGCCTGCAGTCCAGATCTTTCACCCATAGAAAACATTTGGCGCATCATAAAATGGAAGATACGACAAAAAAGACCTAAGACAGTTGAGCAACTAGAATCCTACATTAGACAAGAATGGGTTAACACTCCTATCCCTAAACTTGAGCAACTTGTCTCCTCAGTCCCCAGACGTTTACAGACTGTTGTAAAGAGAAAAGGGGATGTCTCACAGTGGTAAACATGGCCTTGTCCCAACTTTTTTGAGATGTGCTGTTGTCATGAAATTTAAAATCACCTAATTTTTATCTTTAAATGAGACATTTTCTCAGTTTAAACATTTGATATGTCATCTATGTTCTATTCTGAATAAAATATGGAATTTTGAAACTTCCACATCATTGCATTCCGTTTTTATTTACAATTTGTACTTTTTCCCAACTTTTTTGGAATCGGGGTTGTAAATTCAATCAGTGTTTTTGAAGAATAAAAGGCGCTCCGACAACACTAAATGCTAAAATCAGTTTGTAGTTGTATTGTGGCTCACCGAATCAAGCCGATTTTATAAACACGCTTGGAGATTCCCACCTTAACGTCGTCAGTACGTCTGTGTCCGTCACCATCTGAGAATAGTTGTAAGAAGTGTCGAGGTGGGTGGAGAGCAGGAGGTCATGGCTTTCTGTGTTCATCAAAGGAAGGGTTAGGACTTCCTCTCAGTACTGCACACACAATGGCCATGTGCCTCCCTGCATGATCTTTGTCGCCCCAAGAGATTTTTGTGTTGAGGAAGAGTGACCCATGAGGGAGAGCGTTCAGTGTCCGTGCTGTGGCATGGCTTCCTCCTGCATGGGGTCTACTTCTATAAATTTGTTAAGAGGAGCAGGTTGAGATGAGGCTTCAAATATAGTTTACATTGTTTGTTTATTTTTAATCTCTTTGCAGTATCTGGGCCATGTGGAGGTGGACGAGTCTCGAGGCATGCATATCTGTGAAGATGCAGTGAAGAGGCTGAAGACGGTACGTGTCCTACTACAGAGCTCTGCTTTCTACTTCCAGTTTCTCGGAAGCCAGGATGCGTCCACTTGTACCATCTGACTCGTCTACATCCAGCTACTCTGATCTTTTCTAGACGGTCTTTTGTTTTTCCTTCCTCTGTCCTCCCACACCTTTCCTTTCCTTTCCTCCCATCAGGCATCTCAGCTTTGTTCAGTTGACCCAAATTTATGCAGCTCCTTGGAGCATAAGGTCACACTGTGCAGCACCTGTATCACCCACACCCCCGGCTGAGCCGTCCACCTCGCTCTGAGATATCCGTCTCTGTCCAGCCCGCCCTCAAATCCTCCTGTAATGTAGCCTTGCAGACACAGACCTGCTTTTCCTGTTTTTCTCCAATCCACAGGAATTATGTAAAGGGGAAGACATGCCATATCTCTCACTGTGCTATCTATTTTCTGTTGACAAGAATTTGAACACCACCACCCGGAGTTTAGAAGCTAGTTACGGGTAGGAAGGAAAGAAAATATTGATTCTTGTCTGGTTAGGGTCATAGCTTGCACTTTTTTTTTTTTTCCCCTTCCACTCCTTTTCTTGCATGTTCCAGGAAGGTGAGCAGTGAAGAGCCGAATCTCCCCTTTCCCTTTTTTTTTTTTTTTTTTGGGGGGGGACCCTTCATTTTAATGGTGTTAGTCCTGCAGGCTGTATGATGAAGGCTGCCTGTCTTTTACTGGTTAATGGACAATGTTGCTTCAGGCCCAGCTCTGTTTTCTCTCTGTCTCTCTCTCGATGTTTATTAGCATGGATGTTACAAAGCAGCAAGATGACCTTTAAATCTCCATATTTTGTTAACTGGCAGCAGTTGGGTAATTTGTGTAATTTAATCAAAGAAAATCTTGTTGATACTTTTGACAGTGGAGGAAGAAATACAGCCTGCCTCTCTCTCGCTCTCTTTCTCTCACACACCCCCTCACGCCTTTTTGACCAACAGGGATCGGGTCTTGTTTAGGATTCTTTAAACCTTGGTGCCAACTAGTGAACCAGCCCACGTTTTGACCAGATTTGAGCAGAACCATTGTAATCAAGGATGCATCGTGAATGGAAGGCGCGACACATACCCCTTTTCCACCAAATCAGTTCCAGGCCTGGTTCGGGGCCAGGCCTGGTTCGGGGCCAGGCCTGGTTCGGGGCCAGGGCTGGTTCGGGGCCAGTGGTGGTGCTGGTTCACAACTCGTTCAACTTGCGAGCCAGCTGAGAACCAGTTTGCTTTCCATAGCTCGTGGTGCTAAGGGGAGCCACGTCATTACGTCGCTGTATACGTCAGTTACGTCGCTACGTTTGCATAAACCTTGGCGCGAATATCGAAGCAAAAACAACACGGAAGCAGCAGCAGCAACAACAATAATAATAATGGATGACTTCGCGTTTGTACAGCTGCTGCTTCTCGTTGCTTAAAAATGGCGATCTTCCGCGGTCTTGTTATTGTTGGTCTTAACAACTCCGCCCCCTCCGCTGACGTAAGCGGTTCTTTCCTCTGGCCCAGCAGAGAGTTGGTGCTAGCCTGGAACCGTTTTTTCTGACCCCAGAGCCAGTTCTTTGTCAGTGGAAACAGAAAACCCGGTTCCAAACTAAGCACTGGCCCCGAACCAGCCCTGGAACTGCTTTGGTGGAAAAGGAGCAACAATGAATAACGGAAGTAAACAGTAGTAGCAAGATGGTGGTGCGCATTGATTGATTGATTTGATTGATTACCTGCAAACTTTTGTCCTGTTCTTGCAGAAATTTGTTTTTGGTCCTTTTTTTTTTTTTTTTCCTTCTTTCCTGAAGATGTATCCTTTTCTGTTGTGTTCTTCATTACTGCTCTCTGCTTCCTCTCCAAACTAATGATGCGCCCACTGATGTCACGGTTCATGCCAGGAAAAACCAGCTATATTTTGGTTCCAGCTGGAAACCAACTTTTCAGGTTCCAAGCCAATTTGTTTTGAATCGAAATGCTCTGAAAATTTGGTGCGCAAATCAGAACGGAACCTGTTCCCTGTTGGTCAGAAAGGGTTGTGTTGCCGTGTCTTTCTGTAAGCCTGCAGTCTTAAAGCCACAGATGACGTCAGCCGTCTTTACTTAAACTCACGTTCTGGCTGGGGAACTTCCCGAGAGCCTCTGTCACACATTTTATTGATTTTATGAATCTTTTGTTACTTTTTTTTCGTCTTTTGTTGTAAAAGACCTCATTTGTCAAATATACCACAATGGAGTACTCCAAAACTGCTTCGGTTATTTGGTTTGTTCGTATTGCACAATAAATCTCAGCTGGGTTTAGCTGCACGAGAACTAAACATTTAAGGGCATGGTGCACGTATTGTCCCTTAACATATTGTTTCTTAAAAAGAATTCTTTCTGTTTAGTTAGACACCTATAAGTAGGAATGCAATCTGCCTTTGCTCTGTAATGTGGCCTTTATAGCTGTTCCACTAACCTAAAACTAAGGCCGAGCGAGGAGAAGGAATGTCTGACCCCTGTGCACTGTAATGAGATTTTCCTCTTGCTGGAGCGGAGTTGCTTGGTTCCTGGAAACCCATCAATCCATACATAGAATTGTGTTTATTGATGTCATCCTGCTTCTTTAGACCTCTCTTCACATGCCCGATCGACCTTGCTCAAGTACGTTGCTTATGAGCTGCTGTAAGCAGAATGAAGTGTATGGAAGGGCTTACCTTTTCAGATAAAGATCTGACCGTCACAGGTGGGGGTGTGGGAAGGCGGTTGTGAGTGTTGGATCGAATGTTTGTGTCTTGTGATTGGAGGATTTGTGCCAAATCTAGTGGGAGGAATGAAACTGGGGCTATTTATAGCTGTACACTGGTGCTTGAAAGTTTGTGAACCCTTTCGATTTTTCTATATTTCTTCTGCATAACTATGACCTAAAACATCAGAGTTTCACACAAGTCCGAAAAGTAGATAAAGAGAACCCAGTTAAACAAATGAGACAAAAATATTATACTTGGTCATTTATTTACTGAGGAACACGATCCAATATTACATATCTGTGAGTGGCAAAAGTATGTGAACCTTTGCTTTCAGTATCTGGTGTGACCCCCTTGTGCAGCAATAACTGCAACTAAATGTTTCCAGTAACTGTTGATCAGTCCTGCACACCGGCTTGGAGGAATTTTAGCCCGTTCCTCCGTACAGAACAGCTTCAACTTAGCCTGGGAAATCCCATGCTGCTTTGCACAATCGTTCCGATCTGAAAAGACAGCATGGAAACTATGGTCTAAAGGCTCACCTGAGTTAGGGAGCCAATCAGAGAGTGGGGAGGGGTGGAAAGATGATGACGCATACTACTCGACAAACGGAAGCTTGTAGTTTATTTGGGACTGTTTACGGATCACATTTAACATGGCGGCGACCGATACGAACCAAACTTTCGATCAAGCTTTAGACACTGTTCTGAGTAGTTTAGAGCGAAAGTTTGTTTTAAAAAAAGAACAGTTTTGTTTTGCTTTCTCTTTCCTTCTCTTCTTCGCCTCTTTGTCTTCTTCGTCGCTCTAACTACGTCACCAGGTACAACTCCCATGATTGGCCATGGGCTACGTATACGCCAAATGATAGACATTCGCAACGTCCAATAAACGGCCGTTGACAATCGTAAACCACACCTCCCCTACGAGAAATTCAATAGGTGGATTCCAGACCATATTTCACTTGTGATATGGTCTGGTGTTAACCAGACTAGCTTCAACTCTGGGATGTTTTCCTTTAGAATTCGCTGGTATAATTCAGAATTGATTGTTCCATCAATGATGGCAAGCCGTCCTGGTCCAGATGCAGCAAAACAGGCCCAAACCATGATACTACCACCACCATGTTTCACAGATGGGATAAGGTTCTTATGCTGGAATGCAGTGTTTTCCTTTCTCCAAACATAACGCTTCTCATTTAAACCAAAAAGTTCTATTTTGTTCTCATCTGTCCACAAAACATTTTTCCAATAGCCTTCTGGCTTGTCCACATGATCTTTAGCAAACTGCAGACAAGCAGCAATGTTCTTTTTGGAGAGCAGTGGCTTTCTCCTTGCAACCCTGCCATGCACACCATTGTTCAGTGTTCTCCTGATGGTGGACTCATGAACGTTAACCAATGTAAGAGAGGCCTTCAGTTGCTTAGAAGTTATCCTGGGGTCCTTTGTGACCTTGCTGACTATTACACACCTTGCTCTTGGAGTGATCTTTGTTGGTCGACCGCTCCTGGGGAGGGTAACAATGGTCTTGAATTTCCTCCATTTGTACACAATCTGTCTGACTGTGGATTGGTGGAGTCCAAACTCTTTAGAGATGGTTTTGTAACCTTTTACAGCCTGATGAGCATCAACAACGCTTTTTCTGAGGTCCTCAGAAATCTCCTTTGTTCGTGCCATGATACACTTCCACAAACATGTGTTGTGAAGATCAGACTTTGATAGATCCCTGTTCTTTAAATAAAACAGGGTGCCCACTCACACCTGATTGTCATCCCATTGATTGAAAACACCTAACTCTAATTTCACCTTCAAATTAACTGATAATCCTAGAGGTTCACATACTTTTGCCATTCACAGATATGTAATATTGGATCATTTTCCTCAATATATAAATGACCAAGTATAATATTCTTGTCTCATTTGTTTAACTGGGTTCTCTTTATCTACTTTTAGGACTTGTGTGAAAATCTGATGATGTTTTACGTCATATTTATGCAGAAACATTAGAAAATTCTAAAGGGTTCACAAACTTTCAAGCACCACTGTAGATGTGTGGGTGGTTTTTGTTTCTTTTTCTTTTCCCCTTCTCTGTAATGTGACTAGGATGTATGAATGCATACAGGATGTGATGCAGAACAAGTTTCACATACACTAGATTGGGTCAGAATTTACCAGAGATTCAAACACCGCAGTTTTTTTATATCACCTGTATCTTCTCTCCACTTCTTGGCATCTACTGACCATTCATAAATGATAACCTTCCACGATGTACCTTTTTTTTTTTTAATTTAGGAAAAAAAAGTCCTCCTTTGTACAAATGTCCATTAGCATTTCTAAATCCCTCCAGTTTCCAAATTTCATTATTATTTTTGATTGATTCCGAACAGTAAAGAAGATATAAAAACAAAAATTAAAAAAATGCAATAATCAAAACCTCGTCATAAACAAACAGAATAGCGTAGCCACAAGGCAGTAACATAATAATGTTCGGAAAGGATTAGGAAGAAGTAAATAACTTATCAAATCCTAACCCTCTATACCACCGCTAATCAAATGTCACTTTCTGCCATAATAAACTATATATACAAAAGAAAACAAAAGCAACAAACAAAAAAGAAAACATACCAACATGGTATAATATCGACCAAATCAAATCATGTATACAGATACTTTTGTTATGCATATTATACACACACACACACACACACACACACACACACTTTCCTTCCGGGGTGGCTCTCAACCCCCCACCCCCCACTTCATTGTGCTGTTTTTAAATCCGCCACCTCAAGACTTCGGTACGGAAGCCGCGAGAGGCCCTTCGTATAATCTTTTTTTTTTTTTTTTATTCACCTTGTTATCCCGAGATAACGACATAATTAATTCAGGATCTCGAGAAAACAACACAACTAATTCGAGATCTCGAGAAAACAAAACAATTATTCCGTGATCTCGAGAAAACAAAACAACTATTTCATGATCTCGAGAAAACAGCTGAGATTTCTAGCAGAGCTGCGCCCCCTGTGGGTCAGACAACGAAGACTTAGAAATTGGCGGACATGTAACAGAGCAGAAATGGCTTTTTACGATGCCTTGAGAGAGAGGGGGGCCATTCTTCTGCGAAGGTGCCGCGGACTAATTTTGAAATTATCCCTTATTAAAAGACTTTATACAATCAATCTCTCCATGTCAACCCCTGATCCAAATATTGCCTTATTAGGTGATCGATTATTCCAGACATTCTAATGACCAAAGTTGCGTCTATACAGAATGAGAAATAGCCCCAAAGTCAGCATATCACAAGTCTCTTGGCGCACCTGAATGAACCATTTCTCAGCTGTTTACTCGAGATCATGAAATAATTGTTTTGTTTTCTCGAGATCACGGAATAATTGTTTTGTTTTCTCGAGATCACGGAATAATTGTTTTGTTTTCTCGAGATCTCGAAATAACGGTTTTGTTTTCTCGAGATCCTGAATTAATTATTTCATGATCTCGAGAAAACAGCTGAGATTTCTAGCAGAGCTGCGCCCCCTGTGGGTCAGACAACGAAGACTTAGAAATTGGCGGACATGTAACAGAGCAGAAATGGCTTTTTACGATGCCTTGAGAGAGAGGCGGGCCAGTCTTCTGCGGAGGTGCCGCGGACTAATTTTGAAATTATCCCTTATTAAAAGACTTAATGCAATCAATCTCTCCATGTGTCAACCCCTGATCAAAATATTGCCTTATTAGGTGATCGATTATTCCAGACATTCTAATGACCAAAGTTGCGTCTATACAGAATGAGAAATAGCCCCAAAGTCAGCATATCACAAGTCTCTTGGTGCACCTGAATGAACCATTTCTCAGCTGTTTACTCGAGATCATGAAATAATTTTGTTTTCTTGAGATCACGGAATAATTTTGTTTTCTCGAGATCTCGAAATAACGGTTTTGTTTTCTCGAGATCCTGAATTAATTATGTCGTTATCTCGGGATAACAAGGTGAATAAAAAAAAAAAAAAGGATTATATGAAGGGCCTCTCTCGGCTTCGGTGTGTTGCAGGATGAATGCTCATTGATGTCCTCTTTCACATATTGGCATCTGTTTGAGCCCACTCAAGAATTTTGCCATCCCTGAAATTCTTGTCCTTGCCAGTCTTCCTGGGATTTCACCTCTTCATTCGCACGATTAGTCACCATCAAAGAAAATAGCATGTGTGAACAGAGCTGAGCATGAGTGAGACTGACAGCGTGAGTAAGTTTGTAAGCATTCTTTGCCCTCTGACTCAACTTTAAGAAAGGAGACGGAGAGATTCAGTGACATCACAGGCATGCGGTCTGCCAGCTGACGCGTCCTGCCCTGTCCTGCTGATAGTCATTGCACTTCCTACCCCAGGCTGTATCGTTATTTCCTACACTGGAAAGATTGCCAGAACCCAACTGGAGCCAGAATTTAAAAAAAAAAAAAAAAAGCTTCATTTTCAGTAGAACTGGAAGTTCTCTGTTCAGTGGAAATGTATTTTTGTCGAACAGACCTCATGGTGCGAGTGTGGTTCTACACATCCCTCAGATTAATATTAGTCATCCTTCCTCTCTTCTGTTTTCTCCTCGTCTTTATGTATTCTGTCCTACCTTTCACACGCTTCCTCCCTCTGACTCAGCAGTCGGCTTTTCAGAGGCATTTCCATGGCTGTTATTAGCATTCATAGTCCTGTCCCCTTTTTTTTTTTTTAAACCCCTTGCATATGTGTTGTGATGAATATAATGTAAACGTCTTTATATTTTTTAGCAGGTTATGTTCACAATGACCCACAAAGAACCCTTTTTTTAATGTCTGCTCAGTCTCTAACATCCCTCATGCCCTTAACCCAATGACGATGAGCTTTTCTCCTGTAGTTGAGTGCGGGACTTGACTCCCTGCATGACTCACACACTCACTCTGCGTGTATGGCTAATGGTTCTTTAACCCTCTCTCCATTAGACATACCATGCTCTTAACCACAGGCCCAATGTCAGCTTTTACCAGGTTTGGTGATACCAATTGACATTACGGCCAGTGCGTTGGTTAAAGGCATGTGAGCTCACAAACACGGAGTGTGTAGTCCAGTAATCATTCAGCAGCTTTATGCTATAAAATGAAAAACAGTAGATATTCCAGCATCCTTGGTCTCTTTTCCATTCGGTTTGCTAGCACTGAGACTGAACTGTCGGATTTTTCCTAAAATGGTTCTCCTGCAGTTTGGTCAGTCATGTGATCGCTTTTGCCTTCGATGTCTCAGAGTAGAACCGCAGGGTCGGTGGACATCAAGGCACTTCGGGATTAAGGGTGGGAATATCTAGACACCTCCAAATTCAATATTGATTCACTGTGACATGTGACTTAAGAAAAATTCTTGATGCATCTCAGATTGATCAGATTATACTAGATACATTTTTTCCCCCCTCCATAAAGGAAAATACTGGGTGTAATTTCCTCTGTATCGAGGATTTACTGGAATACTATTGGAATTTCATTATATGCATCAGGTGTAACATATAACTTCAGAATAATGAATTTCATTTTATTTTTAGGCACACTGTTCTGAGAAACTAGCAGAGCACTCTTTGTGCACAATCTCTTTTAGATAGACAAATTATGCCTCGGTCACAACCGGGCGTACGTGCTCCTACGGCCGGTCTACGTGCAAGAAACGCACGGAGGGCACGTGTGAAACGCACGGAGGGCACGCGTGTGACGTGCTGATTTTCGAGCCGTAGACCGGCCGCAGAGGTTCTTTGTCATGTCAAACAAACTCTACGGGCGCTTACGTTTTTTTCAGGTTGCAAGACAAACTTACGGCCAACGTGCGTCTTTCTCCACGAACAAAAAAACGCAGCGATTTGGGAAACGCCAAAAATCACACGGCCAAAAAATCGTACGTCCGGTTGTGACCTAGGCTTTAACGAAACCGTGAAGCATGAATGAACACCTGTTACAAATTCATGAGCTCTGTTGTCTTTTCATGGCCTCCCCAGGATTCAAGATGAAATTGTGATGCATTCAAGAATCCACTGTTTTTTTTTTTGGTTTGTTTTTCCCCGTCCATCCCTGTTGGTGGTAGTTTTCACTGTTCAGTCACTAATGTGGTGATAACAGTATTAACAATGCTAATCTCCAGGTGGTCTCTTCAACAGAATCAACTACTTGTAAAGAACAACACTGAGGCTACATCCACACGACAACGGCAACGAGATTTTTTTTTTTTTAAATATCGCGTCCACATGGGCAACGGATGAGTTAAATTTCAGGTCCATATGGCAACGTAACGCTTGCTGAAAACAATGCAATACACATGCCACACCTCTAGGTGCGCTGTAAGACGGTCCCATCGGAGACACCAGAACAATAGAAGTAGAGGCATGCGCATAACTGCGCATGCGCACAGTGACTATCCCTGTCACTGTTACACGCACACACTCTCACTCCCTATCCTATGGATATAGTCCCTTTAAATCACGTGCTCGTTTTTTGAATGGAGACGCGGAAAGAGGAATGAACGGGGGTAGATGGAAGCCGGTACGCCAACATTCTGATATCCTCCAGAATTCTTTAATGGTCTGGAATAAATTGAATGCTACACGTTGATGGATTACTTTGTTGTTCTACGCCCTTTTTGAGGAATGTATTGTCGGACTTAAACCAACATCTGAAGAGGTGAGATCGCTCCTTTTTTTCCCTATTTTTGCTGGCGGGATTGACTCAGCCCTCAGGGCTATTCTCTCTCTCTCTCTCTCTCTCTCTCTCTCACTTTGCACCATTACACAATAAATATTCACAGTGAAAATATTTTGTAAGTGCGTTTCATAAACCAAGTTATAGGATTTGTTGACAACTCGCATCGAGTTCGTTACACTTCTACCCGGCGTGAAGCACTCACAGTCATGTGGTTGTGACGTCATCGTAAACAAATCCATTCTACTCATCCAGACGACTTCGCAACGGCTCCATTGCCAGATTTTTCCACTCTGGAACCCGTTCTCAAAAGATTTCGTTTTGGGGCACCCAAAACGCCGGTGCCGTGTGGACGCCAGGCCGAAACGATAAACAATTTTATCAGATTCACCTGAATCCGTTGCCGTGTGGACAGGGCCTGAATGATGTAGGTGTTGTGATTGTGGCCTTGCTCACTAGTTAGAGGTTTGTGATGGTCACTTTACTCCCTCGCTTTCTTTCAGCTGCTCTTCTTAACCGTCCAGATTCTCCCCATTCCTCGATCTCCTTATATGCACAGTCTTGTGTTACCTGGACACACAGGGCTTTCTGTAACACTGTCCTGCCTTGTCCTTCCCATCCCCCAACCTCCCTTTACCAAATCTTCAATTACAGGACAGAAAGTTCTTCAAGGGCTTCTTTACCAAAGTAAGTTCTGCTGTGTGAAGAACGAGTGTGTGTAAATGACATGTCTTTGTTTTATGAATGTGTGTTTTGCTGGGTTTTTTTTCTTTTTCCCCCTCTGCTCCTGCTACTTTTTCATTCTTTAATCACTGCTGGAACAACAGGAAAAAGTGGAACCTGTCTCCTTCTCCATGAAGGTGTGTGTGTGTGTGAGAGAAACAAACCTAAATACTTGCTTTTAATTCCTGAAGTTAAGGTTAGGGTTCGCTTTAAAGGAACAGTCCACCGTACTTCCATAATGAAATATGCTCTTATCTGAATTGAGACGAGCTGCTCCGTACCTGTCCGAGCTTTGCGCGACCTCCCAGTCAGTCAGACGCAGTCAGACACGCTGTCACTCCTGTTAGCAATGTAGCTAGGCTCAGTATGGCCAATGGTATTTTTTGGGGCTGTAGTTAGATGCGACCAAACTCTTCCACGTCTTTCCTGTTTACATAGGTTTATATGACCAGTGACATGAAACAAGTTCAGTTACACAAATTGAAACGTAGCGATTTTCTATGCTATGGAAAGTCCGCACTATAATGACAGGCGTACTAACACCTTCTGCGCGCTTCGGCAGCGCATTGATATCTGAGCTCCGTATCAATGTGCTGTCGAAGCGCGCAGAAGGTGTTAGTACGCCTGTCATTATAGTGCGGACTTTCCATAGCATAGAAAATCGCCACGTTTCAATTTGTGTAACTGAACTTGTTTCATGTCACTGGTCATATAAACCTATGTAAACAGGAAAAACGCGGAAGAGTTTGGTCGCATCTAACTACAGCCCCAAAAAATACCATTGGCCATACTGAGCCTAGCTACATTGCTAACAGGAGTGACAGCGCGTCTGACTGCGTCTGACTGACTGGGAGGTCGCGCAAAGCTCGGAGAGGTACGGAGCAGCTCGTCTCAATTCAGATAAGAGCATATTTCATTATGGAAGTACGGTGGACTGTTCCTTTAAGTGTAACATAGCATTAACTAGCTATATAAATAATAGCTTGTTTGCAATCACGTAACTTATGATGTGCGAAATTCAGGTGGAGGACAGGAAGTGAAGAATCTACTGTATATACTGAGCACATTGGAAATGGAGGATAGTGAGTACATAAAAAGGTTGGATGAACCAGTACGCAGCCGGATTTATCAGAAAATTGAAACACGTTGGGTGTGATCCGTACAGAAATGACGAGAAGCGATTGTTCCCGCAACTTGATTGATTTTACCGGGTGTGGAGGCGATCAACATTACAAATGACCTCGTCCTCCAGACCTCCTGTGACACGGCAAGCCAGATTTAGGTGTACAAATTTCTAGAAACTTGCAACTATTTCATGTGGTATATTTCAGAGTCCACAACCTCGGGACCAAAGTAGCTTTGAACAACTGCCATCTTGTTTTTGCCCGAGTGAGTAAATGTGCTTGAGAATTACTGTCTCTTTTATACTGCTATTTCAATTCGGGCAGCCTAAATAAATCAAATGGCAAAGTGATAACTTGTGAACGGATGCTGAAAGACTACAGAGCAAACACCCAGTGGTGACCGCAAAGAGGGTTAATGGTAGCTTTTTGTTTTTTCGCAACGTTTGGTGTACAGTGATGGCTAGCTAGCATCATTAAAAACAAATCTCCTGGTAGCTTGCTGCCAAAAACTACAAAACACTCGCTGCAGAACAAACACCACAGAGTGTTTCATATTGTAGATGCAGCTAGATGTTTCCTGCGATATCCCCACCCTGGTCCTATTTATTTATTTATTTATTTATTTGGTCAGTTTTCACTGCATTCATGATCATTGTCAGACTCCACTCTACCAGACTTGAGATGACTCATGTCTGCTGCAGTTTCTTTGAGGTTAGGGGTTTTTTTTGTTTGTTTTTTAACTTCTCCCATTTGTGTACCGTTATTCTGAGGATTCGAAAGTAGTCCTTGTTGTTTTTCCCCCAAGTTTGATTGATTGCTGTTTATGGTTGTCCATCCATTTATCCATAACTGCTTGTCCTGTGCAGGGTCACGGGCAAGCTGGAGCCTATCCCATCTGACTATGGGTGAGAGGCGGGGTACACCCTGGACAAGTTGCCAGATCATCGCAGGGCTGACACATGTACCCCTTTTCCACCAAATCAGTTCCAGGGCTGGTTCGGGGCCAGTGCTGGTTCACAACTTGTTCAACTTGCGAGCCAGCTGAGAACCAGTTTGCTTTTCCATAGCTCACGGTGCTAAGGGAAGCCACGTCATTACGTCGCTGTATACGTCGGTTACGTTGCTACGTTTACATAAACCTTGGCGTGAATATCGAAGCAAAAACAACACGGAAGAAGAAGCAGCAGCAACAACAGCAATAATAATAATGGATGACTTCGCATTTGTACAGCTGCTTCTTCTCATCGCTTAAAAATGGCGATCTTTTGCGGTCTTGTTATTGTTGTTGGTCTTAACAACTCCACCCCCCAGCTGACGTAAGCGGTTCTTTCCTCTGGCCCAGCAGAGAGTTGGTGCTAGCCTGGAACCGGTTTTTCTGGCTCCAGAGCCAGTTCTTTGTCAGTGGAAACAGAAAACCCGGTTCCAAACTAAGCACTGGCCCCGAACCAGCCCTGGAACTGCTTTGGTGGAAAAGGGGCAATAGAGACACACAACCAATCACACTTACAGTCAATTTAGAGCCACCAATTAGCCTAACCTGCATGTCTTTGGACTGTGGGGGAAACCGGAGCACCCGGAGAAAACCCACGCAGTCATGGGGAGAACATGCAAACTCCACACAGAAAGGTCCTCGCTGGGCTCGAACCCAGAACCTCCTTGCTGTGAAGCAACAATGCTAATTGCTACACCACCATGCCCACTGTGTTTATGGTTGTTTCAGCCACAAATCATTGGCACTGCTGTAGTGTTGCCTACCCTCCATCTGGAAAGCATGTCAGTTTATTACGTCATATGCAAAGAACCTATTTTGTGAAAGGAAAGATGGTAAGACGTGTGTGTGTGTGTGTGTGTGTGTGTGTGTGTGTGTGTGTGTGCGCGCGCGCGCGCGCGTGTACCTACCGTATATGCATGTTGCTCTCGGAGCGTTGGTTAAGGGCACTTTTCTCCTCACTCCAGTGAACACCTGGAACTGTCCAGTGTAGAATGACATGCTGTGTGATTGAGTTTGTGGTGTTGCTGTCTCTCTCCTCTTTTCCTCTCCTCTATCACATGGGTTCCTTCAAAGAACATGCTGACTCACAACCTTCTTTTTTTCTTCCTAAAACCTCAGTTCTGATGTTTCTTGATTTGCAGGATTTGTTTTATGGATGAAGCAGTTTGTGTTCTATATTAAACAACTAAAATGCTGGGGGGCATGGGGACAGCTACTTAATCGTTTCTTTAATGATCAGTCTTATTTTGTACCGTGTGCTCCTCCTCTCTTCCTCTCTCACTGCTTGTAGGCAGGGAAGAAAGCAGTCAGGGCTGTGCTGTGGGTATCTGCTGATGGCCTGAGGGTCGTTGATGACAAGACAAAGGTAATTAAGGACTGAAAACTCAAATCTTCATACCACACTCAGGTGGGGTTTACATTAGACCGTATCAGCGGATCATCAGATTAACGTTTTTAAAACGATTAGCGTGCACACAGCAACACCAATACACGATTCGCATGCACACAGCAACACCAATACACGGATACGCTTGGCTCCGCAGTCATCCTGCGCTCCAAATCACTCCGCCCTGAACAGTGAGTGCCCTCTGGAGGGTGCGCACTCCGGCCCTGCGCAGCTCACAGAGCGCGCGAGTGAAGTGCACAAGCAGTGATTCGGGACTGAGCCGCTGTGTGTGTGATCCCAGCGCAGATCACTTACCACTTGCAAGTGGAAGGATGGCAAGCCTGAAGACAATCATAACTACACAATGGGCAGTATTTGCATCAGTATTTGCAGTATTTTCATACTTTTATACTCTTTATTGAAAGGTGATACAAGGCGGATGTCCGCGCCGTTTTTCAGCAGTCGCGTCACATGACCAACGCCAGCGAATCAGGAAGGTGGATGTCACAGTGACGTTGTCCAATGACGACGCCAGCTAGAGCTCAGCACAGCGTATCCGCGTATTCTCAATGTTTACACAGCACCGGACCAGACACGATCTGGATTGAATACGTGGACGCTGGCGGATTCCCGTTTCCAGGCGTTTCCAGGCGTTTTAATGTAAACGGACAGTGCATCCGCGAAGAAAACGAGACAGATACGGTCTAATGTAAACTTGGCCTCACTGTGTACGCACCTGTGTGCTCCTGAAGACACAGGCTCATCCTGAATTATTTGCACATTTCAGAATCCCCCCAGGGTTGATGTATATTTCAGTAAGACTCCATATGGAGAATAAAAACCTTTGGGGCTCTCTGAGCCTGTATACTGCTAATCGTGGATTTCTGGATGTACGTTTTCCTGCAACATTAAAATAGTGTCTTTAAAAAAAAAAAAGCAGTCTCTTCCTAAAGTAAACACCCAAAGCTGTGCTCAGTTAACGCTGACACACATTCTAAACAGGACACATGCCATCAGGCAGCATTCAGAAGCCCAGATGTGTGATGTGGTTATATTGTGCCACCTGGTGGTGTGATTTGGTGTCGTTTACCAATGACTGAGCCAACTGTGAAGTGTTTCAGACGATAAATATAATAATGCAGGTGAAAGTGAACTCTGCATCTTCTGCTTCTTCCTTCCAGGATCTGATTCTTGACCAGACAATAGAGAAAGTATCATTTTGTGCTCCTGACCGGAATTTTGAAAGGGCGTTCTCTTACATCTGTAGAGATGGCACGACTCGCCGCTGGATCTGCCACTGCTTCATGGCCATCAAAGATTCAGTGAGTACTGTCATTTTAAAGACATGTAGTTTCAGTGACGGAATCCAATCGTATCGTTAATAATGTATTACATAATCATATTGTGATACACAGTATTGATTTTCAGCTTATGTTTTCTTGTCATGAGCCTTATTCGGCAGCTGCTGACACGACGCTCTTCCTGAACTTGGTAATGGATTTGCTCTTGACCCTACTGCTCTAATCTTGTTCAATGGAACAGCATGACTTGCCTCATCTCCTTAAAAAAAAACCTGAACCCAGGACTTTCTATATCCTGGCTGAGGGTGTGTATGTTGCCTTCGTATCACATAACACTATCTGTAAAAGTAGAAAGAGCTTCTCTCGAGGTTGTTTTGTGGCTTAATGGGCACAAGTAGAGAAATACTACTCGACCCTTTTTACAACCCCGATTCCAAAAAAGTTGGGACAAAGTACAAATTGTAAATAAAAACAGAATGCAATAATTTATCAATCTCAAAAACTGATATTGTATTCACAGTAGAACATAGCCAACATATCAAATGTGGAAAGTGAGACATTTTGAAATTTCATGCCAAATATTGGCTCATTTGAAATTTCATGACAGCAACACATCTCAAAAAAGTTGGGACAGGGACAATAAGAGGCTGGAAAAGTTAAAGGTACAAAAAAGGAACAGCTGGAGGAGCAAATTGCAACTCATTAGGTCAATTGGCAATAGGTCATTAACATGACTGGGTATAAAAAGAGCATCTTGGAGTGGCAGCGGCTCTCAGAAGTAAAGATGGGAAGAGGATCACCAATCCCCCTAATTCTGCACCGACAAATAGTGGAGCAATATCAGAAAGGAGTTCGACAGTGTAAAATTGCAAAGAGTTTGAACATATCATCATCTACAGTGCATAATATCATCAAAAGATTCAGAGAATCTGGAAGAATCTCTGTGCGTAAGGGTCAAGGCCAGAAAACCATACTGGGTGCCCGTGATCTTCGGGCCCTTAGAAGGCACTGTATCACATACAGGCATGCTTCTGTATTGGAAATCACAAACTGGGCTCAGGAATATTTCCAGAGAACATTATCTGTGAACACAATTCACCGTGCCATCCGCCGTTGCCAGCTAAAACTCTATAGTTCAAAGAAGAAGCCGTATCTAAACATGATCCAGAAGCGCAGACGTCTTCTCTGGGCCAAGGCTCATTTAAAATGGACTGTGGCAAAGTGGAAAACTGTTCTGTGGTCAGACGAATCAAAATTTGAAGTTCTTTGTGGAAATCAGGGACGCCGTGTCATTCGGACTAAAGAGGAGAAGGACGACCCAAGTTGTTATCAGCACTCAGTTCAGAAGCCTGCATCTCTGATGGTATGGGGTTGCATTAGTGCGTGTGGCATGGGCAGCTTACACATCTGGAAAGACACCATCAGTGCTGAAAGGTATATCCAGGTTCTAGAGCAACATATGCTCCCATCCAGACGACGTCTCTTTCAGGGAAGACCTTGCATTTTCCAACATGACAATGCCAAACCACATACTGCATCAATTACAGCATCATGGCTGCGTAGAAGAAGGGTCCGGGTACTGAACTGGCCAGCCTGCAGTCCAGATCTTTCACCCATAGAAAACATTTGGCGCATCATAAAACAGAAGATATGACAAAAAAGACCTAAGACAGTTGAGCAACTAGAATCCTACATTAGACAAGAATGGGTTAACATTCCTATCCCTAAACTTGAGCAACTTGTCTCCTCAGTCCCCAGACGTTTACAGACTGTTGTAAAGAGAAAAGGGGATGTCTCACAGTGGTAAACATGGCCTTGTCCCAACTTTTTTGAGATGTGTTGTTGTCATGAAATTTAAAATCACCTAATTTTTCTCTTTAAATGAGACATTTTCTCAGTTTAAACATTTATGTCATCTATGTTCTATTCTGAATAAAATATGGAATTTTGAAACTTCCACATCATTGCATTCCGTTTTTATTTACAATTTGTACTTTTTCCCAACTTTTTTGGAATCGGGGTTGTGTATATATAAAAGATGAACCCAGGCGTATCCTATTTGAAGATAAGCAAGCTGCGTTTCCCACTTGACTGTCAGTGAACAGTTAAACACAAGACACAGCAACTTTGTTTTTAATGGAAGTGTGTGTACCCAAACCCAAGCAAGATTAAATCTTGTGAACACTCAACCACGCAGACTTTCATTTAATGGCTGCCAATACACCCAAAGAGCCAAGTGTACTAATACTTTAATCTTTATTGAATAAAGTGCCTTGAAAAAGTATTCATACCCCTTGAACTTTTTCACATTTTTCCACCTTACAACCACGAACTTAAAAGTTTTTTATTGAGATTTTATTTGATGGACCAACACAGAGTAGCACATAATTGTGAAGTGAAACGAAAATGATAAATGGTGTTCAAAATTTTAAACAAATAAAAATCTGAAAAATATGGTGTGCATTAGTATTCAGCCCCCTGTACTCTGATACCTCTAAATACAATCCAGTGCAATCAATTGCCTTCAGAAGTCATCTAATTAGTTAATAGAGTCCTACTGTGTGTAATTTACTCTCAGCATAAATACACTTGTTCTGTGAAGGCCTCAGTGGTTTGTTAGAGAACACTGAAGAACAAACAGCATCATGAAGACCAAAGAACTCACCAGACAGGTCAGGGATAAAGTTCTGGAGAAGTTTAAAGCAGGGTTAGGTTATAAAAAAATATCCCAAGCTCTGAACATCTCAAGAAGCACTGTTCAATCCATCATTCAAAAATGGAAAAAGTATGGCACAACTGCAAACCTACCAAGACATGGCCGTCCACCTAAACTGACAGAGCGAGCAAGGAGAGCACTGGTCAGAGAAGCAGCCAAGAGGCCCATGATCACTCTGGAGGAGCTGCAGAAATCCGCAGCTCAGGTGGGAGAATCTGTGCACAGGACAACTATAAGTCGTACACTCCACAAATCTGGCCTTTTTGGAAGAGTGGCAAGAAGAAAGCCATTGTTGAAAGACAGGCATAAGAAGCCATGTAGGGGACACAGCAAACATGTGGAAGAAGGTGCTTTGGTCAGATGAGACCAAAGTTGAACTTTTTGGCCTAAATGCAAAGCGCTATGTGTGGCAGAAAACTAACACTGCTCATCATCCTGCACACACCATCCCCACTGTGAAACATGGTGGTGGCAGCATCATGCTATGGGGATGCTTTTCTTCAGCAGGGACAGGGAAGCTGGTCAGAGTTGATGGGAAGATGGATGGAGCTAAATACAGGGCAATCCTGGAAGAAAACCTGTTGGAAGCTGCAAAAGACTTGAGACTGGGAAGGAGATTCACTTTCCAGCAAGACAATGACCCTAAACATACAGCCAGAGCTACAATGGAATGGTTTAGATCAAAGAATATTCATGTGTTAGAATGGCCCAGTCAAAGTCCAGACCTAAATCCCATTGAGCATCCGTGGCAAGACTTGAAAATTGCTGTTCACAGACGCTCTCCATCCAATCTGGCTGAGCTTGAGCTATTTTGCAAAGAAGAATGAGCAAAAATTTCAGTGTCTAGATGTGCAAAGCTGGTAGAGACATACCACAAAAGACTTGCAGCTGTAATTGCAGCAAAAGGTGCCTCTACAAAGTATTGACGCGGGGGGCTGAATACTAATGCACACCACATTTTTCAGATTTTTGTTTGTTTAAAATTTTGAAGACCATTTATCATTTTCGTTTCACTTCACAATTATGTGCTACTCTGTGTTGGTCTATCACATAAAATCTCAATAAAAATCTTTTAAGTTCGTGGTTGTAAGGTGGAAAAATGTGAAAAAGTTCAAGGGGTATGAATACTTTTGCAAGGCACTGTATACAGAGACATTACCAGACAACAGAAGAAGTCGTGCAAAGTCTTTCTTCCCTGTGTGTAAGGGCACTCAGTAGGGCGTTCAGCTCCATTATGTTGTATCCTATGTCGTCTGTTCAAATTGACTGATCGATGTTCAGCACCATCGATCCACCTGTGTGTCACCTCAGAGTTTTTCTTTGCCATGTTTTTGTCCCTGGCTTGCTCATTTGGAATCTAAATCTACATCTGGATTTCTGTAAAGCTCCTTTGTCGCAATGTCTTTTTTTTTTTTTTTTTTGAAAATGCTTTACAAATAAAATTGAAATGAAATGTAGGAAGAATGTAATTGAAGAAACGCACGCATACACTCCCCCCACCCCCAAATTATGGATAATTCTAGAAAACACATTGTGGTAGCCTAATCTTGACAATATGTTGACCTATATCAGACCTGAACTATAGAAATGTGCTTCCCATTAAAATAAATTAAGCGCAGTACCAGTGTTGTAGTCAAGTCACTTAACCTCAAGTCCTCACTTTTAAAGGTCCCATGGCATGAAATTTTCACTTTCTGAGGTTTTTTAACGTTAAAATGAGTTCCTCTGACCTTCTTAAGTCACCCCAGTGGCTAGAAATTTCATAATGTGTAAACCAAACTATGCCCGACATTTGAGAATGGCGCGTCAAAACGGCGCGTTGATAAACTCTTCCCTTTACTACGTCAGCAAGGGAGATGATCCCCACACCCCCCCTCTGGATTCCCACCCACTGTATGGATTGCCCCGCCCAGTTGTAGTGAGGAGACCATAGAGGACACAACATGGCATCACCTAAGCGAGCGAAACATGGAAATTGCGCTGTACATGGATGTGACAACACAGAAAAGAGTCTGTTTTTACTGCCGACGGGAGAGCCCCTGAAGACGCAGTGGCTTAATTTTATTTACTTCAATAATACGCCGTCGAGTCTACCTAAGACGGTGTATGTTTGTCGGAAGCATTTTCCTGAGGAATGTTTCCACAACTTGGGACAGTACAGGGCAGGTTTTGCACATCAACTGTCACTGAAGCCTGGGTCCGTACCAAGCATCCCTGCCGCATCAGCCACAAACACCGAACAAGTAAGTGTATAACTGTTAAGTCGTTTTGCCGTGTTTTAAAATCGGTGCGTTTGCAATGGCTACATTAGCTGTGCAGCTAACCGCTTCCTGCAGTTAGCCAGGTACTCTGCGCTACCTCTGTTATAATAGCCAATCAAAACAGTTTTTACAAAGACACCCACATTCTTTTTTTTTTTTAAGTCACTCGTTCATTTTTTGTTTGTTTATTCAGTAAAAACCCAAACATTTGTTGAATTTATTTTATTTCCTCGCATCGCACCTTAATGACGTCAGCGCGCAGTATTTTTCCCTGATTCTGGGCCGGGGTGTCGTGAGTGGCAGAGCAGCTCCATCGCTGTGATCCATTGAAAGTCAGCCCTAGATCCAATCTTTTGTCGGGAGCCGAGGTTGCGCGGGCGGCCCTCCAGCGGCACCGGCCGCCCGTGGAGGCAGCGGTTCTCCCAGGGGCGAGTTGGGGGGAGGAAACAGCAAAGTCCCCACTCCTCCATGGTAAAACTGCTCAGTTTTACCATGGGCCTCAGGCTGAAAAAAAACCGACAAAGTCCCAGTTTTACCATGGGCTCGAGTTGTACCATTTTTTTTTTAGACAGGGCGGATGGACCAGGGCATTCGCCCACCTGGCCGTGCCCAACGAGGAGCGCTCTCGGCCGGCTTGGGAGGCAGACGGCAGCCCCTCCCCCTCCCCCATGGCACGCCCCTCCCCCCATGGCACGCCCCCACCCTCTACCCTTCCCCGCCTCCATGCTTCTCATTAGCAAAACGACGCACTGGGAAAAGGGCTGAAATGGGGCTTTCTTCCAGGAGGCTATATCTACGTTCCGAGGGTTCATTTTGAGAAAGGCTGCGGATATAACATCCGGAAGCCTCCACGATCCCGTTTAAAGCATCAACAAACCACCATGCAATGGGTCCTTTAAAGTTCGAGTCAAGTCCAAGTCATTTCAAGAAAATTGAGTCCGAGTTGAGTCCACTGTTGATCAAAGTAGAGTCTGAGGCCCTGTCCACATGGCAACGGATTCAGGTGAATCTGATAAAATTTATCATTTCGGCCTGGCGTCCACACGGCACCGGCGTTTTGGGTGTCCCAAAACGATATTTTTTGAAAACAGGTTCCAGAGTGGAAAAATCTGGCAACGGCGCCGTTGCGAAGTCGTCTGGATGAGTAGAACGGATTTGTTTACGATGACGTCACAACCACATGACTAGAACAAGCAGCACTCTCGCGTGCATCATTCGTAACAAAAACAGCAACAATGGATAAGAATCTTTATTATTGGATAAGAATCTTTTGAAATTGTTTACACATTAACCTGACTGACCTGCCAGACAGACAATTTACACCTGCTTTGATGAACAGAAAGTACAGCCTTCCACACAAAGCAACAGTTACCTGACTATAATGGAGGCAGAGGGGAAAAGGGTCAGAAGACCCTTCAACAGACTGTTTTGTATGAACCACTGCATTGCATTCACTTTTGTATACAGCTTTTCTTTTAAATAAACAAGTAACTGAACCATTTCTTGAATTTCTTTTTTTTTTATTGGATGAGACTGCTTTTCAAAAATGTTCACACACAATATAAAAAGTTGTATAAATTATATAAAAATGCTTTTCAAAATGTTCACACACAATAAGAAAAGTTATATAAAACTATGCACACTAATAAAACTAATTTGTACACACAGAAGGCACGATTTCCTCGTGTAGTCGCAGCCATCTTCTTGTTGTTGTTGTGTGTTTGTTCCTGTGAGTGCTTCACACCGGGTAGAAGAAGGGGTTTATGCGCATGCGTCCTACTTCTTCTATTGTTCTGGTGTCTCCGATGGGACCGTCTTACAACGCACGTAGAGGTGTGGCATGTGTATTGCATCGTTTTCAGCAAGCGTTGCGTTGCCATATGTACCTGATATTTTACTGATCCGTTGCCCATGTGGACGCGATATTTAATTTTTTTTTTTTACCCGCTAAAAAAAAAATCTCGTTGTCGTGTGGATGTAGCCTGAGAACAAGACTCAAACGGCTCCATTTGACGGTGGCTGTTGCTGCCTTTATGTGAAACCGTCTCTGCTACTGTGTTGGACTAACGTTACTGATTGACTGCCCCATTTTAGTGAACAGGCTACAGATAAAACGCTTGTTCATCGCTCAACAAGCCCCGCCCACTATCAACAGGGCAAATAACAGGAGAGAGGGTTAACACTAGCTAGTTCATCGCTCAGCAAGCAAGCCCCGCTATCAACAGAGCGATGAACATGGCGTGTCCCTTCCTTCTCTGGGTGGAGTCTTGCCAAATGACGATTGAAGTTCAAGGTTGTCCCTGTCGTCTCCTCGATAGTTCTACATATAGAATACACAGCAGTGCAATCCCCAAACCCCCCCCCCACCCCCGCCACTGCACGAGAAGTCTGTATAAGCAAAGCGGACAATCCTAGCAGCATTCTCTCCAGGCATTTTAGCGTCGTTAACGTTAGTTTGTTCCTGAACATGACGTATGAACAGGTGAATGTGCGTTCTCTTGCACGAAATTAGTATAAAAATTAATGTCGATTATAAATATTGTATGCCAAATTATTATGGCATGTTACAAAAACTAAAGAAAAAATCCGAGTCCGAATGCAGTTAATGCACGAGTCCGAGTCATCAGTGCTCAAGTCCAAGTCACGAGTCCTTAAAATTAGGGCACGAGTCGGACTGGAGTCCGAGTCCTGGATTCGAGTACTACGAACCTGCACAGTACTGCTAAATTTAATTGTACTAGAAATAAGCTTACTTTGCACAGGGCTGCGTGTAATTGTTTGTTCACCTCACATGCGATACTTTCAGGCTCTGAATAAAGATGGAAGGAAATGACCACTTTTGCAACTTGTACAGCAGGAAACCTTTTTACCTCGCAGCACTTAAAACTGGGGGGAAAAATGGATAATGCTATTTTTATTTAGAACATTATTTTATCATTTTTTTTTTATTTTGGCAACCTTCTGAAATCAACGTGCTCTTACAAATTAAACCAAGAGCAGTTCATGTCATACTTGCCTTGCACCATTACATTTTTACAAACTATGAGGATCTCTGGTCTGTATGCAAAAGAAGAGAAAAGTATAAGCCGAAGGGGAAACCCCCCCCCACACACACACAAATATTTACTCTGTTCCCCATTTATTATTATTTTTTTTTTCCTGAAGGTTTAATGGTAAGACAATCTTGATCCAGCTAAAGCCTAGTCCATTAAATGTGAAAACGGGAACACGGTCCTGATCAGCGTGTCTGTGTTTCAGGGTGAGCGTCTGAGCCATGCAGTGGGCTGTGCGTTTGCAGCATGCCTGGAGCGGAAACAGAAGAGGGAGAAGGAATGCGGGGTCACGGCCACTTTTGATGCCAACCGCACCACTTTTACACGAGAAGGCTCCTTCCGCGTTACCACAGCAACAGAACAGGCTGAGCGAGAGGAAGTCATGCGGCAATTACAAGATGCCAAGAAAGGTAGAGAGAGAGCGAGAAATGGAATGCTTTCTAAATGAAGGGAGATCTTGGACCAGGTGTTCCCAAATCTTTGTGCAAATGACCTCATATCGGCATTATGAATTTTCTGCCAATCCAAACCTTGACCACATTTACAGTTTTTCAAATTCCATGTTTACAATATAAGATTACTGTTACATTTGAACATTTTTATGCGAGTAGCATGTGTATGTGTAACACAACTAACTAAAACCCAAGTGACCATGCACAGACCATCAGTCTCGTTGGAAGTGTTGTGGTGATGTCGAAAAATAATCCCTGCCGGGGTGATGCGATACGGCCCAGTGTAAAGCAGAGGAACCTTGTTTATATTTGGCACTTGCAGAAACACCAGCTGTGCAGGCAGCACTGATCTCACACTCGCCTGTGTATCTTTATGCACATCTGGAAGATTTAAAAGCACATGGGAGCCAAAACATCACTGTCTGTCACGTTTCCAAATCGAACTGTAAAGTGGCTTGTGATTTTATACACAGCGAAGTTGAGCACGCTGATGGTCTGTTTCTCTTCAAAACTTTCCACCGTGGTCATGATTTTTATGACTGGGCTGTTTCTCAAATCAAAAACTGACCTTGCATTCAAATGTTTAATAATCTTGGAAAATTCAGAAGACTAGGACACAAAACAGACCTTTTGGGATGTTAAACTACATGAAAGGTTTTGTTTTTTGAACACTTGCTGTAATAAGAAAACTGGCTGTACTCATTAACGGTCAAAAGTACACAAGCATGTGATTTGGGACACTATGCTTGTTTGTTTCGGTGAGGGAGATTGACAGGGAGGCGGCATGGTGGTGTAGTGGTTAGCGCTGTCGCCTCACAGCAAGAAGGTCCTGGGTTCGAGCCCCGGGGCCGGCGAGGGCCTTTCTGTGCGGAGTTTGCATGTTCTCCCCGTGTCCGCGTGGGTTTCCTCCGGGTGCTCCGGTTTCCCCCACAGTCCAAAGACATGCAGGTTAGGTTAACTGGTGACTCTAAATTGACCGTAGGTGTGAATGTGAGTGTGAATGGTTGTCTGTGTCTATTGCCGCTTTTCCACTACCAACGCGGCTGAGTTGGGCTGAGCCGTGCCGTGCTGAGTTGGGCGGAGTCGAGCTGAGCGGGGCTGTTGGAGTTGCATTTCGACTACAACTGCGCTGAACCGTGCTGGCTGGAAGTGGGTGGACACATTGGGTGGAGTTAGCGAAAGTGGGTGGACGTCACGTGATGTCGTTAGGCGGCGCAAACAGTGACATCAGTGACCTTTTAAGCGGTAGTCTCACGACCCGGATAGTGAACAATAAACATGGAGTCGTTAGTGTTGCTGGTCTTGGTGCTGTGGCTTGTTGTCACCGACAACACCAACAGATACTGGCAAGAGCGTATAGATGAGGCGAGGCGCATAAGGCTTCAGAAATTCTCGTAATTCGTAATTCTCCTTCTTCCGGGTTTACGGTGTTTACAGATCCCAGCGTGCTCGCGGGGCGTGTGTGGGCATGTGAGGACACTCCTCCTCACCAATCAGTGCACAGGGGAGTGTCTCCTCACGCCCCTAGCCCCACTCGGCTCGGTTTGGCTCGCTTCAGCCCCACTCCAAAACCGTGCGAGTTTTGGGGGCTGAGCAGGGCTGAAGCGAGCTGAGTCGTGCTGTCCTGAGGTAGTCGAAACGCGAGCCGTGTCGGGCTGAAGCGAGCTGAAAAAGGGTAGTGGAAAATGGCCATATGTGTCAGCCCTGTGATGACCTGGCGACTTGTCCAGGGTGTACCCCGCCTTTCGCCCGTAGTCAGCTGGGATAGGCTCCAGCTTGCCTGCAACCCTGTAGGACAGGATAAAGCGGCTAGAGATAATGAGATGAGATGAGATTGACAGGGAAACTTGTCCATGTGACTCCCAGGAACGTTTTGAAATACTAGCGCGCACACAATTTAATATTTGTAATATTAAATAGTAAAATAATGAATGAAACAAAAGAGGAGATTGTGAGGTTTGTCTTGTGACCCTGTTTGTAAAGCAAGCATCTGGGGGTCATGGGGTCATGACTGCGAGTATGAGAACCTCTGTCTTGGACATAATGGTCAGGTTTCATTGTCGGCTTGTAAAATTAATAGAGCAAGACCTTCTTTTCTCTCAAGCATTTGTTCAGGATCATATAAATGAGATGTAAAGTAGAAGTCGGTGAGATGAACGCTGGATTTAGTTCCAGAATGCACTGCAGTGAGTTTGGAGGCGATAGCCTGCAGCCAACTCGGCTTGACTAGTTAGCATCTTTCATAAGACGACTTCTCAATCTGAAAATCGTCTTACTTATCTAATCTTCTTGCTTAGAATGCTTCCTGCAACTAATAACATTAACAGAGTTTATTAATTTATACAGTACTGTGTAAAAGTCTTAGGCACATGTAAAGAGATGCTGTAGACCAAAAATGGCTGAAAAATTATGAAATGAAACATTTCAACAATTAAAAAAAACAAAAACTTTAAACAGTAGTAAGCCATAATAAATGAAACCGTCAATGTTTGGTGTGAGACGAATAGTCTCCGGTACAGTGAGTGCAGTTTTATAAGGAAATGAGCTGTAGGTTTTACTGAGCATCTTACAGAACCAGCTACAGTTCTTCTGGACACTTTGACCGTCACACTCGCGTCTTAATTTTGCACCAAAACCCAGTCGCCTTCATTAGTGTTTTTTTTTTTTTTTAAATAAATCTGAAAAGTGGTCTCTTATGTAATATGCTGCTCAGATACAAACTTTTTTTCCCCCTTCTCCCCCTGTAACGTTTAATTTTGTGCTGGAAAACGAACGTTTGGAGCTCTAAAATGTTTTTGTACTGACTCGATAATGTAGAAGTCATAAAGTAAAAATCTATATCAAAGTTTGTATGCAAAAAAAAAAATCAGGTGCCTAAGACTTTTGCACAGTACTGTATATTTTTGAGATTTATAACAGCGCCAACTATCAAAAGAAAAGTTGTGTAAAAAATAAAAATGGACCCCTAAACATCGGCTTCCGTCATTTATTAAGGCAAAGACCGATTTCCGAGTGTTGCCATGATCCACGGGTAGTTGAATGGGTTGTTGTATGTGGTGCAGGAACCTCATCTCATTATCTCTAGCCGCTTTATCCTTCTACAGGGTCGCAGGCAAGCTGGAGCCTATCCCAGCTGACTATGGGCGAAAGGCGGGGTACACCCTGGACAAGTCGCCAGGTCATCACAGGGCTGACACATAGACACAGACAACCATTCACACTCACATTCACACCTACGGTCAATTTAGAGTCACCAGTTAACCTAACCTGCATGTCTTTGGACTGTGGGGGAAACCGGAGCACCCGGAGGAAACCCACGCAGACACGGGGAGAACATGCAAACTCCGCACAGAAAGGCCCTCGCCGGCCACGGGGCTCGAACCCAGGACCTTCTTGCTGTGAGGCGACAGCGCTAACCACTACACCACCGTGCCACCCCGTGCAGGAACCTGTTAAGTAAAAATATAAAAGCACGGTGGAGAAATAAATGCAAACCAAAAACTCTGCAGTAGTTTCTTTATTAAAAAAAAGAAATATTGGAGACATTTGAATAACAATTAATAAATCTTGAATTTTTCCTTTTAGGAGTCATCATGCATTTGGGTGTTGCAGTGGAAGATGTAACAAAAGCACTGCACTGAGGATATATTTAGGATTAAATGCTGTGTGGCAATGTCCTCCTGTACTATCTTTAAGCCATCTCTCTCTCTCTCTCTCTCTCTCTCTCTCTCTCTCTGTGTGTGTGTGTGTGTGTGTGTGTGTGTGTGCCTACAGACTCTGAGGCTGCCTCTGGGGCCACGGCAGGCAACACAGCCAACCCAGCTGCTGCCTCCTCTCCTTCATCCTCCCCTCCTCAGCCCACAGCCACACTGGCACCTCAGGAAGCCAATCCTCATGCAATCCCACGCCGCCACGCCCCTGTGGATGTGCTCGCAAGACAAGGTTCGTTTCGTGGTTTCCCTGCTCTCAGCCAGAAGACGTCACCTTTCAAACGTCAGATGTCGCTGCGCATGAATGACTTGCCGTCCACCATGCAGCGCAAATCTGACTTCCCGATCAAAAACACAGGTTAGCATCACTCGAAGCCAAGCAGACATACAGTAACCTGATGGGAATGAGTACGTAAAATTCCTACATCACATTAATAATAATAATGGATATATTTGAAGTGGAACACGCTTTTTTTTTTTTTTTTTTAATTTATATTGTTTTTAAGCTCTGATATGAAAAGGTAAGCAAACGAAGTGCCATTCTCTCAGGGTTTGTTCGGCGTTGTTAAAGTTTGTGTTGTCTTGTTCTGTTAGTGGCAGAGGTAGAAGGTGAAGGAGATAGCATCAGCTCTCTGTGCACTCAGATCACATCAGCATTCAGTGGCCCCACAGAGGACCCCTTCTCCTTGGTTCGCATGCCCAAACCTGCCTCCTCCCCACAATCTCCTGCTGCACAAGGTCAGCCCCACATACACTCCTACTGTATTCATTCGCAGTCTCACACTCAACAGGAGTGCGCTTTACTGTCTTCTTTGATGCTTGTTTTGCTGCTTATGCATTTTTGTTGATGGGTTTCCCCACGTCTGCTGCTTTAGCAAACGGCTCTGCTCATGCCTTCCCGGCTCCTCCCGTCAACGTTGCCGCCGCCACCGCTGCTGCTGTTAATCCTCCCACGCTGCCACCGCCTCTGCCTGCCAGAGATACTAACCCCTGGGCCAAGGTTCCCTCTGCACCTCCAGCTCCAGCACATCCAGGTAAGAGTGCTCCCAGCCTGTGTTCCCAATCACCAAAATAGAGATGAGGTAACAGAGTAATTTATATATGATTAGCTCTGCTTATACGCTCTTGCAAGTAAACAGGATGGCAGCACAGTGGTGTAGTGGTTAGCACTGTCGCCTCGCAGCAAGAAGGTTCTTTGTTCAAGCCCAGTGGCAGACAGGGGCCTTTCTGTGTGGAGTTTGCATGTTCTCCCCGTGACTGCGTGGGTTTCTTCCGGGTGCTCTGGTTTCCCCCACAGTCCAAAGACATGCAGTTAGGTTAACTGGCGACTCTAAATTCCCCATAGGTGTGAAAATCTGAGCACGATTAGTATGGCGGCTGTCAGCAGCGCCTTTTGTATGCCTTCGACTTGGTCATGTTGGGCTGTGTCCTTCATAATTTAGCTATTGGGCTGTAAGAAAGGATGATTCCAGCGCCAGTGAACTCACAGAAACGGTGCTATACAAGTCCGTTATCGGTTCTGTACATTTGGGATTTTGTAATCGAGATTGCTTACCATCCTGGAGTAAGTTGCCATCAAGCTAGCTACCGTTCTATTCATAAACAGTAGAAAACATAAGTTATACTATCCAGCATCATGATAACTGTGTACCAAGCTGCCTCCTCCTTATAGACTAAAAATAGTTAAGTCAAACCTTAAACATCAGCTATAGTTTTCTGTTACTATTTATTTTGTGTTGTACTTTCAGTTGTATTTGCCTGTAGGGATCTCTGTAGTCTGATAGTTTACTCATGTCCACTAACGATGATTTTTTTTTTTCCCCCTTTGTCCTCTAGGGGGTGACTGGCCCAGTCCTACCCCTGCAGCCATGGCTCCACTTTCAGCACCCAGTGCCTCCCATAAGCGCACACCATCTGAGGCAGACCGCTGGTTAGAAGAGGTGTCCAAGTCTGTACGAGCACAACCACCTGTAGCTCGAACCGCTACTCCTCCCATTCAGCAGCCCTTTCCTACACCCATGCCTGCCCCTGTCGCCTTCATGCCTGCCATGTCCTCTGGAGTGCCCACCCTACCCCCACACCAGCCTTCCTTCCACGCTCAGGCACCAGCCTCTTACCCAATGTCCAATGGGCTCCCTTACGCCCAGCCAAGTGTTCCTGTAGTGGGCATTACACCATCTCAGATGGTAGCTAACGTTTTTGGTTCTGCTACGCAAACCCAGCCAGTACCGGTTCCTGTGCCCATTCCCCAAACACATTTGCAGCCCTCGCCGTTTTCTACTCCGCCTTTGCCACAATCGGATCTCCGAGGAGTTAGTGGACCCTTAGTCAAGCCTCCTGCACCCCCACCGGTAAACCCCACAGCGTTTCAGCCACCCAACGGAAACGCTACGTTGAATGGCACCGATACCTGGGCTGCGCCCTCTCTGCCAGTGGAGCACCAAGCTGATGCTTTCGAGGCCCAGTGGGCAGCGCTAGAAAACCGTTCCCGCCAACGCACCAACCCCTCCCCTACAAATCCATTTTCCAGCGAGCTTCACAAGACCTTCGAGATCCAACTGTAAACTCGTACTTATGGGGTTGGAGAGAGACCAAAACTAGCATGAACACATGAAGGAGATGTGTGAAGGGTGGTGAGGACATTAAACGAGAGGGCACCCCTTTGAAATGCACACCACATTATCCCCATATCTATCTCCGTCTCGTTCCCTTGCTGTCTGTAGTGTTAACTGTGAGCTGGGCAGAGGACACAGGAGCGTGAGACGGAGCTGCTTCAGTGCAGTTTGAAGGCAACGAAGGTTTGCTTCAGCTACCGTTTTCTTTCTGTTTCTTGTGAAGTTGTCTCCATATTTCAGATGGATTTGGGTAAAGATGCAACTCTGTCTGGGCCTTAATAAACAGACTAACATTTTTATCCTCACCATACAATCATGCATCATTATTATCTCAGACCTGCCTCTGTGCCCAACAGTCCCACTCCCAGTCTCCTCCAACCAAGGGGATGAACGACGACTACTCCCATCGAAACGACAGAAGGACTATGCTTCCAGATTTTCGAAGTTTTCATAAACTTCTTAATCAGAAGATGAAGAAACGAGAGAATGCCAAAATCTTTATTTTTATGCATTAAGTATATTTTAAATAGCTTTGAAATATAACAGAGAGGTTGTACGTAATCTTGCCAAAGGTGCAGGTGAAATGATTGTGTGTATACAGCAAATGGGCATTTATTATATAGATATCTATCGAAATCGAAAAAGATATATTAATTATACGTACATATTGAGCTCGACCCATAACTTTTACATGTTCCATAAAGACAGAGAAGGAATGGATATTTGATTTTATTTTTTATTATTGCCATGTATCACGTCCTGTTTTGGATGTGTATTCCTCTGTAAATAATGAATCATTGCAGCTACAATCATTTTGTTCTCAGTGATGGGAGAGGGGATTTATCATTTGCTTTCACTCTTGCTCTGTCTTTTTATTTTGTACTACAGTACTGTACTTTTATTTTCTTTTTCCCCACTGCCAATATCTTAATGAATGTTTTAGGGCTTTGGGGGACTTTTAAGATGAATTCTAACACTATTGACCGTCATTGTCAGCCACTTGTTTTTATTTTCTTTCTTTTTTTTTAATGAAGATGTTAATTTTATATTGCACAAGCACTATACTGGGTGGTTGGGTTATTCAGGTGAGAAGGGTCAGTTAAACCTGAGATTTAGTAATAATCTTCCTCAATTGACCTGTGATTTTTAATTTTTTTTTTTAAGTACTGGTTGCAGTGAGAGGTAGTCGAGAAATTTTTGAAGTGTCTGTTATTTTTGCCCAGCTCTGTTTTATCAAACCTGTGAAAACGGTTGGTTCATTGTTTTTATTTTTTTTTCCTCATTTTGTAAGTATTTCATTATTTTATTCCACTTCTGTCTGAAGAACTAGATCTAAAAGATTGAATAAAATGACGGTGATAGAGGATGCTTGTGATTTGTATATTGGTGCGACTGCCGACTTCTTCACATCCAGCTTCTCCTTTATCTATGTGTTGCATGAATCTCAGAAGACCCACAGTTCCGTTAATCAAAGATGCATTGTGTATTTCATTAAGAGATTAATAATTAATAAGAAGACTATATTTTGATTCCAGACATTGGTAATTAAAAATCAAAGATTTGGCTGTGATTGCAGACGGGGGAGTTTGTGCACAGATGACTTGAGATTCTGCTGTTGGCTCGGATTCCTCGCTCTAAAATGCAAATTAAAAAATAAAATTGCAGTAACACAATCATAAGGAGCTAGCCACTAGATGATGACGACAAAGTGATTGAAGGTCTATGTCTTAATGACTTTATGTTTCTGCTGTGTTCACCGTGTTCCTTACACAATGACTTCAGTGATGCTGGTGAACATCCATCTTGGTGGTGATTGCAGACAGCTCAGCTCTCTCTCTTCTGGATTGTCTGTGTCTTTCCATGCATGCATCTGAGAATATCACTCATTGAAAGAGTGAGTTGTTGAATGTTGTTTTTTTTTTAAAGATTTTTTTTGGGCTTTTTTCACCTTTATTGGATAGGACAGTGTAGAGACAGGACAGGAAATGAGCGGGAGAGAGAGACGGGGAGGGATCGGGAAATGACCTCGGGTCGGAATCGAACCCGGGTCCCCGGATTTATGGTATGGCGCCTTAGCCACCTGAGCCACGACGCCTCCAGTTGTTGAATGTTTGTAGGATTTGTATGGAATGATCATTGTAACCAGCAGCTGAACTGATTAGATTTTGGCATTTATCCAAATATGGTCAAAGTATACGTGTATTAAAAGTATTTGAGCTATACAAATTGGTAACGAGAAGGACTACACTTGTCGAGGCATCCCTGTTAAAGCCATTGGTATCAAGTTTTACTTGTTTTCATGCATGCCAGGTTTAGAGATTTAAAAAAATGGCAATGGGATATTTGTGAACTAAGAGTCAGCTCTTATTGAGCCAAATGATCTGATTGAACAGATCTGAGATTCCCATTGCTAACATAACATGTCATGCCTTGCTGTCAAGAAGTTGTGATTGCTCCTTACAAATAAGCGCACGGGATTTGGGGCTCAGCAATTACTCCTGTAGTGTGCATGGTTTACTGATGCAATTTTCTCAGTTTGCAGAGGCTCGGATGTTATCGTAAGCAGAAACGTTTGATTTTCTCAGTGATGAATTAGATAGTATGAGCCCCTTTACACACTATAGTTATTTTCAGCTTATACCTCCAGTTCTCTTTGCAGAACAGACAATCCTTGCTGCCCACATCATTAGACATTTTTCTCTTTTTTTTTTTTTTGGTTTGGAAATTTAAAAAAAAAAGTGACCATCACATGATTGACGGCTCTTGCATTTATTCTGAGATTTAAAAAGTTGTGTATTGTGCAATCTGCTTTCGAGACCCATAGTCAAATTTAAGAGCAACAGGTTTTGTTTGGGGTTTTTTTGGTAAAGACATTGCATCAGCAAGTAAAAAAAAAAAATAATGCAAACAAAAACACAGAACTGAGACAATTGAGACCACTGCTCAAGGCGTTTCGATATTTCTGCTTTCGAGACCCAGAGTCAAATTTAAAAGCAACAGGTTTTGTTTGGGTTTTTTTGGCAAAGACATTGCATCAGCAAGTTAAAAAAATAATGCAAACAAAGGCATGGAACTGAGACAATTGAGACCACTGCTCAAGGTGTTTCGATGTTTGCTTGACAAATGGGTGCACAGTGAGCGATCGTTAGCAGCCGCTGTAAGAAGAGAAATAGGTCTCTTGGACCCATAAACAGTGTCTGGTTTATCCATAATCTCATTGGTTTTGCAATGTCTCATCTCATCTCATTATCTCTAGCCGCTTTATCCTGTTCTACAAGGTCGCAGGCAAGCTGGAGCCTATCCCAGCTGACTACGGGCGAGAGGCGGGGTACACCCTGGACAAGTCGCCAGGTCATCACAGGGCTGACACATAGACACAGACAACCATTCACACTCACATTCACACCTACGGTCAACTTAGAGCCACCAGTTAACCTAACCTGCATGTCTTTGGACTGTGGGGGAAACCGGAGCACCCGGAGGAAACCCACGGGGAGAACATGCAAACTCCGCACAGAAAGGCCCTCGCCGGCCACGGGGCTCGAACCCAGGACCTTCTTGCTGTGAGGCGACAGTGCTAACCACTACACCACCGCGCCGCCCGGTTTTGCAATGTACATACGCAAACTCACATTAATGCTGAAGTATAACTCTCAGGCCTGAGGCTGAGTGTGTGCGATTTGGTCAGATATGTAAATTTCTCATGCCCATTAAATTAACTAACGTCTGAGCCACTTTTTTCAGACATAAACCACCAGCCTGTGAATTCAATTGATCATACTGTACAGTATATTCAGACTGAAAACTACTGCTTGAGAATTGCAGTGAGCAGCTGTTATGACCGGCCTCAGCCTGTGGCGGCGCTGTGGTGTGCGCTGTACACGGCGGTGTGTGTGATATAGGGGATGAAGAAGACGTTTTGCAGCTGTTTGTTGATAGAGTAGATGTGTTTGAACTGGAGGCTCACAGCTCGAGGTAAGCAAATAAATAAAAATAAAAAAAAAGCTGTTTTATGTAATTAATAGAATATGAAACAGTTAACTGATAACGACGTTTTGGCAGTAAATTACTGCACGAATTTGCTTGTTACACCAACATACGTGACAGAGCTAGCGGACTAGCTTCGTGTCTCACTAGCTGCTAGCGAGTTCAGAGCGGTTTAAATGGTCAGAAGCTGCTGAGTGTTACACATTACACCGCTTCAAAATGAATTAGTTCCCCTGTAGTGCTGAGTTCTACACACGACTTCAGGTAATTTGGTTTTCTTTCTTTCTCGCTGGTCACTTTAAACATCAGAACGAGGGGAAAAAGCTCAGTGACTTTAACCATAGCATGGTTGTTGGTGCCAGAAGAGCTGGTTTGATTATTTTAGAATTTTCTGATTTCTTGGGATTCTCACAGAAAGTCTCAAGAGTTTAATACGAAAACGTCAAATGAGCAGCAGTCTCTATCTCTCCATATCTCTCTCTCTCTCTAGTTTCTGTGGTTGTGGGTAAAGTCAAGTCAACTTTGTCAAATACGCTATACATGCTCGACATACAGCACAGATGAAATTTCAGTCCTCTCTGACCCACGGTGCAAACAGGCAATGCAATAAATAAAAATAGAATAATTGAAAAAACAAACAAACAACAATATAAACAGTATAAACACTCTAGATAGGGACTAGACATAGACTAAACAATATAAACAGTATAAATAAACAGTATAAACACTAAAACAAGACATAGACTAAACACTCAGACAATATAAACAGTGTAAACACTAGATAAGAACTAAACACCTAGACAATATAAACAGTATAAATAAACAGTATAAACACTAGATAAGAACAAGACATAGACTAAACACTCAGACAATATAAACTGTGCAAACACTAGATAAGAACTACACACAGATTAAACACTCAGACAATATAAACAGTATAAACACTCTAGATATGAACTAGACGTAGACTAAACACCCATATATACACACACACACACACAAATTGGTTCAAATAACCAAACAGTCAAGGGCACTTGCGGTATAGCAGGTAAACATGAAATAAGCAGTATAAACAAACTAGCAGCTGTTAAAGTGAGGTAGTGCGGAATAAAGAGAAGTCTGATGTAATTATTAATTCAGATAAACTCTACTACCTTATTAGACATAATTAATTTCCCTGAGGGAACCCTCCCAAAGGGATCAATGAAGTTTTATCTAATCTAGACATGGGTTGTTTTACAATCAGGGTCCACAAGCTAAAAATCACATTTAACACTTATCTTCAATATCAAAAGGCTTGACTAAATAAACTTGGTTGTTTATTGTAGCCCTGTGATAGCTCTCTTTACCATGCAAAAAAAATTTGGTGATAACGTTATTTTTGGTGAATGTATGGCAATATAGGTCATATTTAGCAAAATTACTCGTGTCATTTAGAAAAAGTGCTTTTTTGACCACAGGTAGCTCCAAAAGGGATGCACTTAAATCATTCTTTATACCATAAAACAAATATTTGGTTCCATATCATTGGAAACATAGTTAAGTTTTAATGTTGAATGCCAGTAAGTTTTCAGACTATTTTGATCAAATATTAGTATGTAATTGTGTTAAAAAAAAAGTCCTCTCTGAGACAGCTAATTTTTCAATATAAAATAACATATCTAAAATGATTATTTTCATCCTAAAATGTGGTCAAGATATTGGGACATAAATATTAGAGACAACTAACACAAAGCTTACAGACTTGTATTTAAAAGCACTGTGGAAGTAGTGGATTCTGAATTGTCAAAAAAAAAGTCCTCTCCGAGAATCACTTCATTTGTTTGTCCCAGCCCTGCTTAAAGCTCCACTTCATTTACTTAGAAAAAAACCTAAATAGTTCATGAACATGCCATAATATTAGGTGAAGGTTATGGACTACTAACAATTTTTTAACTGTTGGAATTGTATTTCTATCAGCTATTTTTTGACCAGGAGTCTTTGATAACATTTTTGCGTCTTTATCTTATAGCAGATTACACAAAACTACCATACACATATGTCAGAAAATTACCTGAAATCTGTTCTTTAACTTGTCCTTCACTTAAAAACTGGTACAAGAATCAGTTTGAATTTTGGACCCCTGTGACACAAACTTTGTACCCTGATTGTAAAACAACCCACATGTCTGTGAAGATTCTCAGTCATCCAGGTCATAGTAAACTGTGGGTGGTCAAAGAGAGCAACTGGACTTGCTTGAAGATTCTTGAAGACGTTTCACGTCTCATCCGAAAGCCTCCTTCAGTTCTGTCTAACTAATAGGGAGTATCAGGTGTCGTTGAGTCATCAGTGACCCACACCAACAGGATGACTCAATGACACCTTAGGATTGCTTTTCATCCATGAGAGGATAAATAAAAGAAAAAAAGCACAACTTTATTCATCACACATTTGTGAAATTTCCTCTCTGCATTTAACCCATCTGAAGCAGTGAATACACACATGCACACACGCACACATACCCAGTGGACAGCCATGCTAACAGTGCCCAGGGAGCAGTTGGGAGTTAGGTGCCTCGTTCAAGGGCACCTCAGCCCAAGGCCATCCCATGTTAACCTAACCGCATGTCTTTGGATTATAGGGGAAACCGGAGCACCCGGAGGAAACCCACGCAGACACGGGGAGAACATGCAAACTCCACACAGAAAGGCCCTCGCCACCCGCTGGGTTCGAACCCAGAACCTTCTTGCTGCGAGGCGACCGTGCTAACCACTACACCACTGTGCCGCCCGGTGGTGTAGTGGTTATTAGTCAGACAGAACTGAACAAGCCTTTCGGATGAGAGGTGAAACGTCTTCAAGAATCTTCAAGCAAATCCAGTTGCTCTCTTTTACCACCTACAGTTTACCTTATTAGACCTGCGTTCACCCCAAATTGGTCAGAAAGGAAGGGAGAAATTTTGAAATCTCTTACCTGAATATATTGGGTGGGGTTTTTTTTTTAATTAATCAATTTATTTGCTTGTACTTGATAAATTCACCACAAAACTGAGATATAAAATATTTTATAAAGCTTTTGTAGTTTTCTTATATCTTAATTTGTAAGAGTACTGATTTTTTTTTTTTTCTTTCCCCCCCTCTTCTTCATGTCCTAGCAGGGAGCTGCTGTACATGACAAGATGTCCAGACAGGGTACTCTCACTGCAGCAGTGGCAACCTTGTTAGGAGCCACGCTTGGAGGACTGTTCCTGTGGCGTAGTATATATGCACAGAAGAGAAAAGCTCTCAAAATCCCAAAGGACACTCATCTGTTGCCTGTGGAGCGACTCAGGCGTCTGGAATTAAGCAGCGCTGCTGTTCAGCATCCACAGCAAGAGCTTACGCCACCGTCACGAGCACAAACTTCCAAATGTCTTTCGTTACCATCTATTGAGAAGTTACTAGAGGTGCCAGCGATGGTGGTGAGCTCATCAGAAGAGTTTGAAGAACACTGGCCATTGTTCCAGAAGGACCTCTCAGTCTTCCCTGTCCTGGGTTTGGACTGTGAATGGGTAAAGAGCATGCGTGTAAGAGGGGCATCTTCAAGAATTCAAATCCTCTGTTGTTAGAGAATGTCCTCTTTCACAAGATGTTGTCTTGCCTTCAGGTGTCCATCAAAGGCAAAGCATGTGCAGTGTCTTTGCTCCAAATGGCTACGTACTCGGGCCGCTGTATGCTGGTCAGACTGCTGGCGTTCCGCGATGCCCAACTGCCTCTTCCCAAAGGCCTACTGCAGGTGCTGAGAGACCCTCATGTGCTGAAGGTGGGCGTTGGCTGTTATGAAGACAGCAAGCGCTTGGCCAGCGACCATGGCCTGGCCCTTGTGTGCACAGTGGACTTGCGCTACTTGGCACTTAGACAAAGGTAATTATTGTAAACACACTCAATCCTAGTCATTAAAGAATTAAAACAGTTTAAGAATTCCACTTAAAAGAAATTCAATTCAGTGGTATGAAATTGTACCAGCATAATGGCACTGTTTAGATACAGAGGACGTAATGGCGGATTAGCTGGGGGGGTTGGGTTTGAGCCCCCAGCAAAGTGGATTAAATGCATGTCAAATATCATTGCACTAGAATAATATCCATAAAAGTTTAATTAAGATTTTTCCACATTTCATCGCCCCAGATGTCTAACAAACATGACCTTTAGTTTGTTTAATCACAGTTTATTGGGGGCGGCACGGTGGTGTAGTGGTTAGCGCTGTTGCATCACAGCAAGAAGGTCCGGGTTCGAGCCCCGTGGCCGGCGAAGGGCTTTCTGTGCAGAGTTTGTATGTTGTCCGCGTGGGTTTCCTCCGGGTGCTCCGGTTTCCCCCACAGTCCCAAGACATGCAGGTTAGGTTAGCTGGTGACTCTAAATTGACCGTAGGTGTGAATGTGAGTGTGAATGGTTGTCTGTGTCTATGGCCCGATCCCAATTCTAATTTCTACCCCTACCCCTTCCCCTTGGCCCTTCCCCTTGAAACTGAGCTACAAGGGATAGGGCTTGAAATTCAACCCCTACGTATTGGGATAGCCCTTCAACGATCGCATACGTCATCGCGTACCTCCGTCAGTGTTTACGTTAGCAAAACGCGACCAAATGCGTCATTGGCTGCGACCAGCCGCTACAGTCAGAGCCAGAGGCAGAACCAGAAATCTCTGCTGGCAGGGTGTGATTTGTTAACTAACACCACTGAATGGGATATCTTTGGCGCTTCGTGCACCACATCCGACAGAATGAGGTGTCAGAACACTCATGTAAACAATAAAAGCGAGAATAACAGAACAAAACGTACGCAGTCAAGCAACCGAAAACAATACTCACTCCCAAAGCTTTTTAGCAGCAGCTTGGATTTCAGAAATCGCTGCTCATTCTCAGCTCGAAAGCGAATCAAGCGGCGTGTTTCCTCTGGATAACAACTTAAAACACGTAAATAATGGAGAAAATACATTTATGACAATCTTTCGCCCCGGGAACCGCCATCTTTCTGAAATCCGCATGAAATCTTGCTGAAATCCGCATGGCATTGTGGGAAATCACTCAAACCCCTTCGTTCGGAGTCAGCTCCAGGAAAATCTCCGTTTGGAGGGGTACAGAAGCCCTACCCCTTCCCCTACCCCTCCGCGTTAACTGGGATTGGGATACCCCTACCCCTTCATGTGAACGCGCAAAATGGAGGGGAAGGGCCAAGGGGTTGGGCCAAGGGGTGAAATGGGATTCGGCCTATGTGTCAGCCCTGTGATGACCTGGCGACTTGTCCAGGGTGTACCCCGCCTTTCGCCCGTAGTCAGCTGGGATAGGCTCCAGCTTGCCTGCGACCCTGTAGAAGGATAAAGCGGCGAGAGATAATGAGATGAGATGAGACAGTTTATTGGCTGTCAGCTGAGAACAGAATTTGAGCTTCGGTATATTCAGGTGACACACAATGCAAGAGGTTGTTTTATAAGGTGTAATTTCCCTGTTTATTAGCATTTCTTTTCAAATAATTTTCAATGAAACTTTCAGAAAGCCATTTTATTGCCTATGCATATTAATGTTAATACGGCAGGATTGACTGACCATAGTTCATTCCATAAATGATAAATTCTGAATAGAAAGATTGGATTTTCTGTCCAGTTGGTAATCTGTTTGATTATCTGTTAGGAAAAGGTAGCCACCATATAAACTGCCTCACAGATCCTAATTTAAGCAGCTCATGAAAACACTCCAGTAGATGGATTGGATGCTCTGAAGTGTGACAGATTAGAGGCCAATCTAGAATGAAGACGAGTCCGTGAATAAATCTGTCTAAAATTATATTTCCAACTGAAAACTTTTTAAGATGTTTTGTCTCATCTTTTGTGTCATGACAGGTACTGGGTGCCATAAACTGGTCCTGTCAAGAAACAAATTTTGTTGCATGTTTAAAAAGTAATTCTAAAGTTGGATATGGGCTGAGGGGCACGCAGATATTTTGAATCCAAATAGATTCAAGAACGCAAGCTTCTTGCTGCTGAGATTGATATGAATTAAATCTTGCTGAAGCGAAGCAAAACATCTCCCCCCCCCCAACTTGGTTTATAATGCATTTGAATAATTTCTTCAGAATTTGCAGTGAGATTGAAATGTCATCTTGGCAAAATTTTTCATGTAAACACGGCACATAGTTTGATATTTTTCAGTCTGAGCTACAGGTGTGTGTGTGTGTGTGTGTGCCGCCCCCCCCCCCCCCCCCATTTTACTTTGCATAAACATGGGATCTTTTTTCTTTTCTTTTTCATTCACGCAATCTAACAGAAATCACACCAGTGATTTGTGGATGAGATTGAAGACCTCTGGTAGCTTTAAAGGAACAGTCCACCGTACTTCCATAATGAAATATGCTCTTACCTGAATTGAGACGAGCTGCTCCGTACCTGTCCGAGCTTTGCGCGACCTCCCAGTCAGTCAGACGCAGTCAGACGCGCTATCACTCCTGTTAGCAATGTAGCTAGGCTCAGTATGGCCAATGGTATTTTTTGGGGCTGTAGTTAGATGCGACCAAACTCTTCCGCGTTTTTCCTGTTTACATAGGTTTATATGACCAGTGACATGAAACAAGTTCAGTTACACAAATTGAAACGTGGCGATTTTCTATGCTATGGAAAGTCCGCACTATAATGACAGGCGTACTAACACCTTTTGCGCGCTTCGGCAGCGCATTGATACGGAGCTCAGATATCAATGCGCTGTCGAAGCGCGCAGAAGGTGTTAGTACGCCTGTCATTATAGTGCGGACTTTCCATAGCATAGAAAATCGCCACGTTTCAATTTGTGTAACTGAACTTGTTTCATATCACTGGTCATATAAACCTATGTAAACAGGAAAAACGTGGAAGAGTTTGGTCACATCTAACTACAGCCCCCAAAAATACCATTGGCCATACTGAGCCTAGCTACATTGCTAACAGGAGTGACAGCGCGTCTGACTGACTGGGAGGTCGCGCAAAGCTCGGAGAGGTACGGAGCAGCTCGTCTCAATTCAGGTAAGAGCATATTTCATTATGGAAGTACGGTGGACTGTTCCTTTAATAATTATTTAGTGAGTGAGTGAGCTGTCAGTGAGCATTAAAGTCCCTGTACAATTTAATTTATATCAGTTATACTTGTCACTTGTATGAATCCAGAGATCCTTTTGTAATCAGTTGTGTCTTCTGAATCCTGAAGGCATGCAGTACTGAATAATGGCCTGAGTTTAAAGTCCCTGGCTGCAGACCTGCTCAATGTCACCCTGGATAAATCACTGGAGCTGCGTTGTAGTAACTGGGAAGCTGAGAACCTGAGTCAGGAGCAGGTGGAGTACCTCCTTTCATTTGTAAAACTCTGAACTTTTGATTTACTTTTTATACCAGTGGGTTTTTAACCACAGTTTCCCCGATGTATGATCATATAACCATTAGCTTCAAGCAATGTAAAGAATCATTTCAGCTGCCAGCAGTTTGAGAGTGATGCCTCCTCACAGACATTACATTTTCCTTGTATATGCTGTAGATGTTCTACGCAGCTCGTGATGCCCAGGTCTCAGTCTGTCTTTTTCTCTACTTACTGGGACTCTACTCTGAGCCGTGCCTGCTGAGTGAGGACGAGACTGCCTTCTCAAAGCTGGCTGGCCGCTGCCAGGGCCTGGTGGATGTGCCCTTCAGGTGGCGCAGTGAAGGGGATGAAGGGGAACGCAGGCGCCGGTGCCGCAGGTCTACTGTAGACAGTCCTGAGTCTGGTGATCAGCAAGTACCAGACCCACGCAGGAACAAGCGGAAACCTCTTGGAGTTGGGTATTCAGCCAGGTAGAGCATGCCATTTTTAAACGCATCTCAGCTGCCTTTGTAATTCACACTTATTGAATGTGCATAGATATTCATACACTCACTGAGCACTTGTACAAGAGCACCTACACATTCCTGCAATTGTCTAATTAGCCAATCACATAGCAGCAGTGCACTGCGTAAAATCATGCAGCTACAGGCCAGCAGCTTTGGGTGGTGTTCACATCCACCGTCAGAATGGAGGGGGAAATGTGATCATGATTTTGACCATGGCATGGTTGCTGGTGCCAGATGGGTTAGTATGAGTATTTCTGTAACTGCTGATCTCCTGGGATTTTTATGTGCAACAGTCTCTAGAGTTTTACTCAGAATCGCCCAATAAAGAAAAAAAAAACATCCAGTGAGGAGTAGTTCAGCAGACGGAAAAGCCTTGTTCAGTAAATTGTCAATGGAGAAAGGCTACAGTGGCTCGGATTACCGCTCTGCACAGTTGTGGTGAGCAGAAAAGCATCTCACAATGCACGACACATCAAACCTTTAGGTGGATGGGCTACAACAGCAGACCACCATGTCTGGTTCCACGCCTGTCAATCAAGTACAGAAATCTGAGGCTACAGTGAGCGCAGGCTCACCAAAACCGGACAGTTGAAGACTGGAAAAACGTAGCCTGATCTGATGAATCTAGATTTCTGCTGATGCGCACAGATGGTAGGGTCAGAATTTGGCCCCAACAGCATAAATCCATACAGTCCAGGCTGGTGGGGGTGGTGTAATGGTGTGGGGAATGTTTTCTTGGCACACTTTGGGCCTGTTAAAACCAGTCACTCACTTGAATGCTATGACTGTTGTTGCTAACCATGTCCATCCCTTCATGGCCACAATATACTCATCTTCTAATGGCTAGTTCCAGTATGATGATGCACCATGTCATAAAGTAAGTCATCTCAGACTGGTTTCATGGACATGACAAGGAGCTCTATGTTCTTCATTGACCTTCCCAGTCACCTGATCTGATTCTAGTAGAACACTGTTGGGATATGGGAGATTCACAACATGAAAGTGCACCTGAAAAATCTGCAGGAATGCGGTCATGTCAACATTGACCAGAGGCTACGTCCACATTAATGCATTTTAGTTTTAAAACTGCATCTCATCTCATCATCTCTCTCTAGCCGCTTTATCCTGTTCTACAGGGTCGCAGGCAAGCTGGAGCCTATCCCAGCTGACTACGGGCGAAAGGCGGGGTACACCCTGGACAAGTCGCCAGGTCATCACAGGGCTGACACATAGACACAGACAACCATTCACACTCACATTCACACCTACGGTCAATTTAGAGTCACCAGTTAACCTAACCTGCATGTCTTTGGACTGTGGGGGAAACCGGAGCACCCGGAGGAAACCCACGCGGACACGGGGAGAACATGCAAACTCCACACAGAAAGGCCCTCACAGGCTACGGGGCTCGAACCCGGACCTTCTTGCTGTGAGGCGACAGTGCTAACCACTACACCGCTGTGCCGCCCTTTTTAAAACTGCATTTAAAATGAAAATGATCTCCGTCCAGACAAGTGTTTTTTAGCTCTGTATCAGAAATAATCTGTCCATATGCCTGAAAACGCATCTCGTGACCATTCATGTACACTGGGTAAGTGTGTGCCGGTATAAACAGCTGAAACGTTTTTTCTTCCAGCAAAGGGTCACGTGATGGGAGCATGACGAATCTGGGAAGGATACGTTGAGCCTCAGACCAATCAGGAAGCAAACATGGTGTCTGCATTATTGTTTCCAAAATTTCTGCCTGTCTAGACTAAAATGCAACCCTGGAGTTTTCAACCTATTATGGGGACAACAGTGTTTCCAAGTGTCTGTTTTATGGACTCAACTCTGTAGTATGGACTCCAGGTGTAAACGTAACAAAAGTGATGCTTTTTAAAACTAAAATGTATTAATGTGGATGTAGCCTGAGAGTAAAGAGAGGCCCCACCCAGTATTACAGTGTTCCCAATAAAGTGTAGGTTTTCATAAGTGTGAAATCTTCTTGCTCTTATGAAAAATTTACAAATAAATGAATTTGTATCCAGCTTGATAAGTGAGGCTCACTGTGTGTTTATTTTACCCACTTTCAGGAAATCCCCCTTATATGACAACTGCTTCCTTCATGCGCCTGATGGCCAGCCGCTCTGCACGTGTGACAAGAAAAAGGCAAAGTGGTACCTTGACAAAGGAATAGGAGGTACTTCACAAACACATTGACTTAATATTGACTGAAGCAGTTGTATTGTAGCTGAACTGGCAATCTTTCTCAAAATTATTACAATTAACTCCCGAATTTGTAGAGGGTTAGCTTGCTACCTGTTTCACCTGGTTAATGTTCATGAATGAAAATGATCTGTTATGAGATATGACCAGGCAAGTTAAGGATGCACAATGTCATTTATTAATCATTAGTGAAAAATATATATATATGCACACACACACTACCGTTCAAAAGTTTGGGGTCACCCAGACAATTTTGTGTTTTCCATGAAAAGTCACACTTTTATTTACCACCATAAGTTGTAAAATGAATAGAAAATATAGTCAACATTTTTCTGGCCATTTTGAGCATTTAATCGACCCCACAAATGTGATGCTCCAGAAACTCAATCTGCTCAAAGGAAGGTCAGTTTTATAGCTTCTCTAAGAGCTCAACTGTTTTCAGCTGTGCTAACATGATTGTACAAGGGTTTTCTAATCATCCATTAGCCTTCTGAGGCAATGAGCAAACACATTGTACCATTAGAACACTGGAGTGATAGTTGCTGGAAATGGGCCTCTATACACCTATGGAGATATTGCACCAAAAACCAGACATTTGCAGCTAGAATAGTCATTTACCACATTAGCAATGTATAGAGTGGATTTCTGATTAGTTTAAAGTGATCTTCATTGAAAAGAACAGTGCTTTTCTTTCAAAAATAAGGACATTTCAAAGTAACCCCAAACTTTTGAACGGTAGCGTGTGTGTATATATATTACATAGACACGAGTGTTTTACTGGGAAATACACCACTATTTTTCATATGAGCTACGTTCAGGACATGGAGACTCAAAAACGTGGGATAAATCTCTATATGTTACTCGTGAGGAAATCAGTGAATTGTTTTGACAAATTTGGGTGCTTATTGTTTGTGTCTATATAATAAGAAAATCACACATTGGCTTGAAGAGATGTTTATCTTCTCGTGTAGGAAAAACTTGCATTTTTCATACAAAATACATTGCGGATCTGAGTGACCCGTTTTCCAATATTTCATTCCATTGACCTCACTCGTGGTATTTTCCCGTTGACTAGATGACCGTTGTCAACATGGTGAACTGGTTCAAAATTAAAATTCTTTTGCCTGAGTGTGGGAAAGACATGTCTACTTGTGACATGCAAGTAGACTTCCCAATAGTTTAGTCATTGACAAGCTGGAATGGCAGAGGATCATGGTGTTTCTAAATTGAATATGTATAGAGAGTCCTAGATCTTTTAATAAATTAGGGTAAAGATCTCGGTGGGGGTTTTTTTCTTTCTTTCCTTGGGCTGTTGGAATACATTAAATTATATATAGATCACGGGCGCAGATAGAGGGTGGGATTCGTCCCACCCAGATTTAAATTCACCTCGTTCGGTCCCCCCTACTTATAGGGAGGAAAAAACGTCTATGCTGTCTTTCTTTGCATAAGGCAAACCTCACGGAAAAATCAAAAGACTAATTACCATTCGGTTTATTGAGGTGCACAGCAGTACATACATAGTTGCAACGACTCACATAAAACAAAACAAAGACTGATATTCGGTTGGTTGAGCTGCGCAGACTGCACAGGTTGCAAGCTCGAGCTTGGTTGCTATGGTTACCCACAACAAGTTTGACAGGCATATCGGGGACAGCTCCTAGTTCAGGACCCCAACAGGGCATGATGAAGGGTGCCAAACCGAAAAGGCAGAAAACGATTGCATCGTTTTTTCAAAAAACAACGACTGTAAGTACAACCCCGATTCCAAAAAAGTTGGGACAAAGTACAAATTGTAAATAAAAATGGAATGCAATAATTTACAAATCTCAAAAACTGATATTGTATTCACAATAGAACATAGACAACATATCAAATGTCGAAATTGAGACATTTTGAAATTTCATGCCAAATATTGGCTCATTTGAAATTTCATGACAGCAACACATTTCAAAAAAGTTGGGACAGGGGGCAATAAGAGGCTGGAAGAGTTAAAGGTACAAAAAAGGAACAGCTGGAGGACCAAATTGCAACTCATTAGGCCAATTGGCAATAGGTCATTAACATGACTGGGTATAAAAAGAGCATCTTGGAGTGGCAGCGGCTCTCAGAAGTAAAGATGGGAAGAGGATCACCAATCCCCCTAATTCTGCGCTGACAAATAGTGGAGCAATATCAGAAAGGAGTTCGACAGTGTAAAATTGCAAAGAGTTTGAACATATCATCTACAGTGCATAATATAATCAAAAGATTCAGAGAATCTGGAAGAATCTCTGTGCGTAAGGGTCAAGGCCGGAAAACCATACTGGGTGCCCGTGATCTTCGGGCCCTTAGACGGCACTGCATCACATACAGGCATGTTTCTGTATTGGAAATCACAAAATGGGCTCAGGAATATTTCCAGAGAACATTATCTGTGAACACAATTCACCGTGCCATCCGCCGTTGCCAGCTAAAACTCTATAGTTCAAAGAAGAAGCCGCATCTAAACATGATCCAGAAGCGCAGACGTCTTCTCTGGGCCAAGGCTCATTTAAAATGGACTGTGGCAAAGTGGAAAACTGTTCTGTGGTCAGACGAATCAAAATTTGAAGTTCTTTGTGGAAATCAGGGACGCCGTGTCATTCAGACTAAAGAGGAGAAGGACGACCCGAGTTGTTATCAGCGCTCAGTTCAGAAGCCTGCATCTCTGATGGTATGGGGTTGCATTAGTGCGTGTGGCATGGGCAGCTTACACATCTGGAAAGACACCATCAATGCTGAAAGGTATATCCAGGTTCTAGAGCAACATATGCTCCTATCCAGATGATGTCTCTTTCAGGGAAGACCTTGCATTTTCCAACATGACAATGCCAAACCACATACTGCATCAATTACAGCATCATGGCTGCGTAGAAGAAGGGTCTGGGTACTGAACTGGCCAGCCTGCAGTCCAGATCTTTCACCCATAGAAAACATTTGGCGCATCATAAAACGGAAGATATGACAAAAAAGACCTAAGACAGTTGAGCAACTAGAATCCTACATTAGACAAGAATGGGTTAACATTCCTATCCCTAAACTTGAGCAACTTGTCTCCTCAGTCCCCAGACGTTTACAGACTGTTGTAAAGAGAAAAGGGGATGTCTCACAGTGGTAAACATGGCCTTGTCCCAACTTTTTTGAAATGTGGTGTTGTCATGAAATTTAAAATCACCTAATTTTTCTCTTTAAATGATACATTTCCTCAGTTTAAACATTTGATATGTCATCTATGTTCTATTCTGAATAAAATATGGAATTTTGAAACTTCCACATCATTGCATTCTGTTTTTATTTACAATTTGTACTTTGTCCCAACTTTTTTGGAATCGGGGTTGTAAACTGTGCCTTACTTTATTATATCACCTTGCAATTTTTTGATAGTCTGTTCAAAGTAATGTCGTAGTGAAAGTAAAATCGTACAGAGTAGAGATGCCTTTCTGGTAGCCTCCTTCTTTCGGTGGTAGCCTGTAGATACAGTGCTCAGAAGGCAGTTTTAATGTTTAATCTGGCGTTCCCTGCCATAATTTCAGCGAGCATATTGTTTCATAAGGAAACTTTGCGAAGAGTTGTTGACTGACTGCCGCTCACGCAACACACAGGCATAGTTAGAAAGTCAACACATGTTGACAACACATGGTGGGGTTAGGGTTGGTTTGCTGGCAGCTTTGTCCCCCCCAGTTCAAAAAACGTATCTGCGCCCCTGATATACTGTAGATTACAGTTAAGCAAAATGTATTAAACAACTTGGTGTTCAATCATTAATTCTTTAAAATTGTGTTCCACATTGTGACAATAGTAATGATGGTTATGATGCATTTAACATCGTGTTGTATTTATTATATTGTCCTCATTATGCAGATTTCTTTCGAAGTGGTTATTTTTCATGCATGTTGTTGCTCGTTTTGCACTGATACGTTTTATGTTGCACTGCATGTTGTCCAGGATTTCACTGTCACTTTCTTGCACCCAGGTTATGGAGAATGCTATTTTGTTTTACTATATTATGATCTACTTACATGGCTAGAATATCAATAAATCTGTAATTTTAAAAAGACCTGTTCAGGACAGCATTAAAGCTTGTAAATCTGCTGCATACGGTGGTGTTCAGTGTAGCCTCTGTCTGGTTCCTCAGAGCTGGTAAGCGAGGAGCCCTTCATTGTGCGTTTGCTATTTGAGCCCTCGGGCCGCCCTGACTCTCAGAAGGACTATTACCTTACAGCCAAAGAAAATCTCTGTGTGGTGTGTGGAAAAGTGGAGTCTTACATCAGGTTTGTACAGAAAAAAAGCACCGTGTGCTTTTGGGCATGCTTACTTTTGACCTAATAATACTGTATCCGACATGTACTGTGTGTAAACCTGTAGCATGTGCATACACAGGGCACTAGACTTTGTTGTTTTCAGACTCTGTATCTCCTTTTTTTTTTTCCCCCCTTTCTCTGTTAGAAAGAACATCGTTCCACATGAGTACAGGCGCCACTTCCCTGCTGAGATGAAGGACCACAACTCCCATGATATCCTGTTGCTGTGCACTTCCTGTCACGCGGCGTCTAACGTGTACGATGGCTTCCTGAAGCAACAGCTGGCGGATGAGTTCTCTGCCCCACAGGGCTGTGAGGACGGTGTAAGGGTGCTGGAGGATTCGGCTCGGCGGAAGGTGCGATCGGCCGCTCGTGCCCTTCTCAGTGCCAATGACAGCATGCCTGCTTCCAGACAAGAAGAACTCCTGTCAGTCGTTCGTGCGTACTTCTGCAAAGAAGGCGAGGAGAAGGAAGTCACTGAGGGAATGCTGCACACAGCTGCCAACCTGGACACTAGGTGAGTGAGCCCGTGCTACGTCAGCAACATAATCATGGATTTTTGCAAAGTACAGCCTGGTCCATAAATATCTGGACACTGACAAAGTTATTTCAGCAGTCTATGACAATTTAAATTTAATAATGAATCAAAGTTCAGACTTTCGGTTTTAATCTGAGGGTATTTACAGCTGAATCGGGGGGAATGGTTTAGGAGTTGCAGCACTTTGTGGGGCTCTTTTTTATTTTTATTTATTTATTTTATATAAGAGAGACCAAAAGTTTGGCAAACCAGCACGGTCCTAAATTAGTCATTTTTAAGGCTTGGCTGCTAAGTCCTTTGCAGTCAATGACTGCTTGATGTCTGGAACCCATAGACGACATCATACGCTGGGTTTCTTTCCTGGTGATGCTCTGCCATGTCTTTACTAAAGCGGTCTTCAGTTCCTGCTTGATCTTGGGGCGTTTTGCCTTGAGCAATTGAAATGCATGCTCAGTTGGGTTCAGGTTGGGTGACTTTGCCATTGCAGAACATTCAACTTAACATCTTCGGTTGCTTTCAAAGTATACTTTGGGTCATTGTCCCTCTACATGTCTGAGTTTTAAAGTACTTGGCTGAATCTGAGCAGATAATATAGCCTTATACACTTCAGAATGAATCCTGTTGCTGCTTTTGTCAGTAGTTGCAACAATAAATGCAAGCAAACCAATTCCTCTCGCAGCCATACATGCCGACTCCATAAGAAGAGGTTTTACTATATTTCTACTCGGAGCTTTAACATTAGCATGTTAGAAGCCGAGGCATGGTGTGCTTCAGATCACGAATGGTTCCTTCTATTCTCCATAATACTATCCATCCATCCATCCATTATCTGTAGCCACTTATCCTGTTCTACAGGGTCGCAGGCAAGCTGGAGCCTGTCCCAGCTGACTATGGGCGAGAGGCGGGGTACACCCTGGACAAGTCGCCAGGTTATCGCAGGGCTGATATTAGTCTTGTCTGTCTGTAGGATGTTGTTACAGGGATACATCCCATCCATCCATCCAATACATCCCATCCATCCATCCCATACATACAAACAAACTCTAATCTGGTCCTGCTGTTTTTGAGGCTTGACACTGGTTTACATCTTGTGGTAAATCCATTACAATGGTGAAACCTTCTCTTGATTGCTGACTTTGACACGCATGCACCTACCTGCTGGAGGGTGTTCTAGTCAACTGTTGTGAAATGGTCTTTTCTTCACCATGGAAATGATCCGTGTCATTTCCGTTGTTTCCTATGGTCTTCTGGGCTTTTTGGCACCCCCGAGTTCACCAGAGTGTTCTTTGATTTGGCCATGCCTAATATTTTTGATATGTCTGTGATGGTTTTTAGCTCATCTGGCCATAGGCCAGACTGGATGAGCTTATGCAATCACGTGTCGTCTGTCCGTCCATCCAAAATTTGCAAAAATCATTGCTACTCCGACAGGATTGATTGGATTTTGATCAAACTCGCATACAATTTTCTCCAGGTGGGTGTGCATAAAACCTGTCAAGACAGTGGCGCCACCTGTCTTATTCACGATTTTATGGGCGTCTTGGCCAGTATGAGCTACAGCCTCGTTAAGGGCCGCCCCCCGCCAAGTGATGGCTTGCTTTACTGGGGCTGATGGCTCATTTAGATTATGTTGAGCGTTAACAGCCAAAGATGAAACGAATGCAAGCTCTGCACTTGAAATCAGCTCTAGACCTTTTATCTGCTTGCTTGTAAATGAAATAAAGAGGGAATAACACAAATGGCCATAGCACAGCTGACCAACCGATTGTCCAATTATTTTTGCCGTCTTTAAAACAAAAAAGGGGGGCCCTTGTACTTCCTGCACTGGCCTGAGTTTCACAAAAGCATCGTAGCACAAAGATCTTCGTTAAATGGTAGAGCGAGCAGCGCAATGAACGCTCACCCTATCTCTCGCTTAGTTAAGCTGCTCTTAGCATTGAGAGGCTTTTGGGAAACCCAGCCCTGTTTGATTTGGAAGCAAATACCCTCAAATTAAAGCTGAAAGTCTGCATTTAATTAATTTCAACTCCAACATACTGTGATACAGCTAGTAATAACTTTGTCAGTGCCCAAATATTTATGGCCGTGAGTGGAGCAGGGTTGGGTGTTTTTTTTGTTTTTAAATGAGTCTAAGCATACCTTGGGTCATCTTCAAAACCTTGTATTTGTTTAAGATCGGAGGTCATTTATTTTATACGAACAGTGGGCAGAACCATTTCCTCCTTTGACTATCATGATCTTGTTAATTAGTGGGAGTAACGCACAAAGCTTGGTGCCTTTGTATTGCTCAAACGTGTTGCATGTTTTCATTTATGCTTCGGTGTAATGGGTTTTTAGGCTTATTGCAGTACAAGTATCAACTTCTGTGCAAGGACACACAATAAATTTCCCTCTACACTTGGATAGAGCTAACCATAGAGTTTTCACAGTAGTTCATTGATTTTTGGCTTTTGTTAGAGTGCAAGTGACCTGATGTTCTTAAAGCACTGTGCCTCTATTTAAATATATAAATGGCTTTTAAAGGATGGACATTTATAAAATAAGTGTAGGTGTTTTAAGTTTTGTGGAGAATTCATTAACATCACTGGTTTGTGTGCTTTCTTTTGAAAAACTTATCACCTGGTCATGTCTGTGTGTAGGATCTTTAACGAGAGCTACGTGCCACACGGGCTGAAGGTAGTACAGGTGTACGCTGAGCGCGGACTACGCGGTTTGATCGAGTTGGAGCGGCGCTGGCGTCAGCACTTCCTGTCCAGCATGCAGCCCAACTTCCTACCTCCACTGTGGTCTGTCGACCACAACCATGAGAAATACGTACGCAAGTATGGAGAGAACCTGCTCATTAATCTGACCTGAGCGCGCGCACTTTCCATAGAGGTAGGCAGAGGCAGCTGGGCAAGACCCAGACGGCCTTGTCCCAAACCTGTGGTGGTGTATTTCTGAGAGATGAACTTGTCCTGATCTGATATTGACTCCTATATTAAGTGAGCCTAACACGAGTTCTAAGACTGTAGATGAACTGGGAGAGGCCAACCACAAGCTCTTGATTGTGAGTTCACTGTGATGAGGTAACACTACTGACTAAGGGGTTGATGAGAGTAAAAAAAAGGTGCAGGAACTAAAATGATGAAACGCATTGTATTTACGACGTGAAAAATAGTGAATAGTTCTCAACTTTCCTTAAAGTGAAACTTGTATATTTTTTAACAGCCCAAACCTGCTCTTGATTTATTAAAATAAAAAATATATATATAATATTAGTTAAAATTCTTGCAGGTTTGTGGTCCTATTAAAACTTTTTTGTATAATTGTGTGGAAAATCTAAGGTTTTGCAAAATGGGGCTGTTTTGTGTGTGGGTTTTTTTGTTTGTGTTTTTTTTTTTTTTTTTAAACATGCTTTTTCAGTCTTTATATTTCTATAATTACAATCATGCTCTTCAGAGTATGTTGGTCTTTTAAGACGGCCTTGGCGTGATTCTAAACTTTCCACCTTAAAACGATTAACTCATTTCTTCATTTGTTGAAACTTTTTAGCCTGTCTGATTCATGAGCATTTTTTTTTTTTTAATTTGGCATACATTTGGGGAGGATTTGGCCACACATTGCTTATGTCCATTTTCCAGAATTCCAAACATCAGTCAGGACACCTCAAAGTGCACATTTATTGCATCTTTTCCCCCCTGACTGCCTTGATTTGGTGTCTGGCTCATGATCCGTAACACTGAGTGGCATCTAAAGCTCGCCATCTAACAGCCAGAGAGACAGCTCCATTAGCACAAATGAGTAATTGTAATTCTCATAATCTTTTGCAAATAAGATTTCCACTTTTGAGCATGCAGAATTTAAAGAAACTACAGCTTTTTTTCTTTTATTTACATTTGTCCAGATGTAAACTCATAAATGCTGTTATGTTTCCTTAAATTGTTATTAAAATATATATTTAATGTTAAGATGTCTCTGTGAGGTGCTGGTGAAAATGTCGTAAGGAACGAGTCCTGCTCATCCCGTATCCCGCTGTTTAAATACACGTTACACAAGGCATTCCGTTCACAATTTTACTTTTTATTATTTACAAAATCACAGTTAAATAAATAGTTTGTAAAAATGTATACAAAAGATTTTCTCTCTCTATGTTTCAAATGAAGGATTAACATGACAGTGGGTCAAAAGAGTCATTAGTTGGAATTTAACATTTTAATTAATTTTTTTTCTTTCTTTTTTTTACAATCTGGTACTGCAGAATTAAGGCCTCTTTGATTTTGGCATCAGAACAATCTGTCAGTAAAATGTCGTAGTCTGAAGCATGTCCAACACATGCTAATATATTCACAGTATTTAATAAACTGAAAGAGGAGAATGACAGAAGAATGACATCATCCATTGAAAAATGGCACCTTGTCACATTTAGGGCTCGTCACAGTTCATAGGGTTAAGTGCATTATACTGTCACCTTGGTTTTTGTGACTTGAGTACTCTGAAACATGTACCAGTGCATAGCATGTCAGGGAGTATGTCTAAATTACCACTGAAAAGCGAGGCTGTGTTCAGCGTTGTTAGTCTGTGGCGATATGGATTTTTAACTTGATGTCACAATCATTAATTATACCTCTATCTGGCTCAAGCCCTAGTAATTACTGTTCAATACCATAGCATCCATAATTCTACATCTATATTCCGTATATCCTGAATTTTTGCTGACGAGGACCTACTGCTTCATCTTAAAATGTTTTTTTTTATATTGTGTGACATACAGCGCTAACAAAAGTTTTGAGATTGTCAAGAAAAGTCAAACGTAATCACCATTATATTTGTACTTCTGGATGCAGTGTTAACTTTTAAGTGATTTTATGGACGAGAGCTAATTTTAAAACGTGAAATAAAATACCTTTTTGTATCCTGATTTAATTTGCATCGGTTATCCAGTGATCTGTTGATATTGCTGTAATTTTTAAGAGTGTTCTTGTAATGCTAGAATGCAGGCAATGTGAACGGCTGGGAAATCACGATACAGAAAGCAAAAGCGACTGGAAGTTGGACTGAGGCACGACCACGTATTCAAGACCAACTGCTCATTATTGCTTGTATTTTAGAACATCTCTTAGAGCATTTCGTCTCCTTGATAAACGGTAAGATGCATCACAGATTACTGCAGGAAAAAAATAACGCCTGCTAATTTGTAGCTGGAGTAGAACGTCTTGCTTTCAATAGTCACTGATGCAAATATGAAGTGGAGACCTTTTTTTTTTGTTTTTAAGAAAATCTCTTGAATGCAGTAATAGGTTTTGCTGGTGATTTTTCAGAATGAAGTGTGTGCGTGTGTGTGTGTGTGTGTGTGTGTGTGTGTGTGTGTGTTCTCTTTGGGGATAAACAAGCTGAAATGGACATCAGTATCCATATACTATACACTTGTAGTGTACAAACTTTCTTAGACTGTAGTATATCTATATAACCAAGCAAACTCTTCCCCTTCGCACATGAATTATCGTACTTGTCACACAAACACACAGACATACATTCAGAAAAGACAATAATACACACAGGCACTCGGCAAATGCAACTGACAACATTGTCAATGTTGGCACAAATCAAGCACATTGGAAGCTTCCTTACTTAACACTAAATCCAACATTAAAAAATTACTGTGGTGCATCTTGGAGGGGGGGAAAAACCAGGTGCCCCACTCAGTTTATTCACATCAGGTCTCCCAGTCTACTCATTTTATATAATTAATCAGCTTTACATCAGGTCCTTTTCTTATACCAATACGGAGCCCCTTTTAGAGTGGGAAGGAGTAAATTAAGAATTTAGCATCTCTTGTGGATGTCGGCGTTTTGTTATACTCAGCTGTAGGGTGAAAGTGGCACTTGTTTTTGTCTCGCAAATTCTCATTCTGTCTCTTACATTTCTCCCTCCAACATACAGCTGATGCTCTGCTCCAGTGTGCAGGGCTGCAGTTTGGGTTTCAGACAAGCTGCTGGTCCCTGAAGCCGCTGAAGCTCCAGGATGCTGTCTATAGCACTCTGCAGGTGCTCACTCAGACCACCTTCATCCCCCAACCCGTCTGCAACATCCAGCTTGGTTCTTTTAAGCTCTGGGGGTTGCGCATCTGGAAATGACCCCTCCGTGCTTTCAGATTTGTGCTCTGACTTGGTGCAGGCTGTCTTGTTCATGCTCACACTATCCACTGCTTGTTTCTGCTCTGAGCTCGTCTGTGTAGGACTGAACAGTATTTCCTGTTGCTCCTCTTCATTCCCTCCTCTCTTAATTAGCTGCCCGTCTAAGGTGCGTTTATGTCCAGTGGGAGTGTGTGGCTCATCGCAGGCAGAGTTGTGGATGACTTTGCGTGATCCTGACTCATGCTTGATGGTAAGGCGCAGCGCCCCCCTGCTCCTCGAGCAATACGTTTTAAGACCTGGGGGTCTGTCTGAGTGTAGCGCCCATGCAGGGGGTGACGGGGGACTTGCTGAGGCATTAGGGTGGCGTGGAGGCAGCATGCCACGGTGCCATGATGCTTTACGCAAGGACATCAAGAAGGACTCTGTTAAATGAGTCACATATGGTTACATTTCACCAAACTCCAATTTGCCTTAACTGTCATTTATTAAGTAGTTTCCATGAATCCAGTCATGATTGTATTATGTGAAAGATTTGTGATTATTTTGCTGGTAAAGAACACCTCCAGTGCTGTAGAAGATATTATGAAGTGAAATTTAATTTACACTTTTGGCTCTATACCTTTTTAAAAGTACATCACAGTGTATTTGAATTCTCAAATCTGATTGGTCAGAAAATGAGTATTAATTTTTATATAATGCCACAGCTCAGACAGTAGTTCTGGCTGGAACATGAGTTTTATGTTTGGGTGCTAGTTCTACAACCCCAGTTCCAAAAAACTTGATGTGTAAACTGTAAATAAAACAATGCAATAATTTGCAAATCACGGAAACCTTACATTTCATTGAAAATCATACAAAACCTATTAAATTTTCAAACTGAGAATTTTTTTTTTTTTTAAGTGAATATGCTCATTTTGAATTCGATGTCCGTAACATGTTTCAGAAAAGTTGGAGCATGGGCAAAAAAAGACTGAAAAAGTTGTGTAATGCTTTAAAAAAAAAACAACCTAATTTGGTTAATTGGCAACAGGTCACTAAGGCTACGTTTACATTACGTCGAATCAGCGGATCATCAGATTAACGTTCTTAAAACGATTCGCATTTACACTAAAACTGTTAGCCGTGCACACAGCAACACCAATACACGGATACGCTCGGCTCCGCAGGCATCCTGCGCTCCAAATCACTCCGCCCTGAACAGTGAGTGCCCTCTGGAGGGTGCGCACTCCGGCCCTGCGCAGCTCACACAGCGCGCGAGTGAAGTGAACAAGCCACGATTCGGGACTGAGCCGCTGTGTGTGAGATCCCAGCGCATATCACTTACTACTTGCAAGTGGAAGGATGGCAAGCCTAAAGACAATCATAACTACATAATGGGCAGTATTTGCATCAGTATTTGCAGTATTTTCATACTTTTATACTCTAATGAAAGGTGATACAAGGCGGAAGTCCGCGCCGTTTTTCAGCAGTCGCGTCACATGACCAACGCCAGTGAATCAGGAAGGTGGATGTCACAGTGACGTTGTCCAATGAGGACGCCAGCTAGAGCTCAGCACAGCGTATTCGCGTATCTCAATGTTTACACAGCACTGGACCAGATACGATCTAGATTGAATACGTGGACGCTGGCGGATTCCCGTTTCCCGGCTTTTCCAGGTGGTTTAATGTAAATGGACAGTGCATCCGCGAAGAAAACGAGACAGATACGGTCTAATGTAAATGTAGCCTAAGATGATTGGGTATAAAAAGAGCATCCTAGAGAGGCGGAGTCTCTCAGAAGTAAAGATGGGGAGGGGTTCACTGCTCTGTGAAATACTGCGTGGGCAAATAGTGCAACAATTTAAGAATAACTTTCCTCAGTATAAAACTGCAAAGAATTTGGGGATCACATCATCTATGGTACATAATATCCTTAGGAGATTCAGAGAATCTGGAGAAATCTCTGTATGCAAGAGACAAGGCTGAAAACTGACATTGGATGCCTGTGATCTTCAGGTGACACTGCATTAAAAGCAGACACGTGTCTGTAGTAGAAATTACTGTAGGGGCTCAGGAACACTTCAGAAAACCATCGTCTGTGAAAACATCACTGCATCCACAAATGTGAGGTAAAGCCAGATATAAACAATATCCAGAAACGCCGCCACCTTCTCTGGGCCTGAGCTCTTTTATGATAGACTGAGGCAAAGTGGAAAATTGTCCCGAAGTCTGACAAATCAGAAGTAAAAATTATCTTTAGAAATCATGGACGCCACATCTTCCAAGCTAAAGAGGAGAGGGACCATCCGGCTTATCAGTGCATAGTTTAAAAGCCAGCATCTGTGATGGTATGAGGGTGCATTAGTGCACATGACATGGGTAACTTGTACATCTGGGATGGTATCATTAATGCTGAATGATATACAGTGGCATGCAAAGGTTTGGGCACCCTTACTGAAAATGTTACTGTGAATAGTTAAGTGAGCAGAAGATGAACTGATCACCAAAAGGCATAAAGGTAAAGACAACACATTTCAGCATTTTCTGTAAGATTTTGTTTTTTTTTGTTTGTTTGTTTGTTTTGTACAATTGGAGAGTGAAAAAAGAAAAGGAACACCATGCGAAAGTTTGGGCACCCCAATACAATTGAGTTCTCAGGTAACTTTTACCAAGGTTCCAGACCTTAATTAGCTTATTGAGCTGTGGCTTGTTCAAATTCTTCGTTAGGAAAGGTCAGATGATGCAGATTTCAAAGCTGTACAAATTCTCTGACTCCTCAAACTTGTCCCTAAAATCAACAGCCATGGGCTCCTCTAAGCAACTCCCTCACATTCTGAATAATAAAATAATTGATGCTCACAAAGCAGAAGAAGGCTACAAGAACGCAGCAAAGTGTTTTCAGGTAGCTGTTTCCTCAGATTGTAATGTTATTAAGAAATGGCAGTTAACAGAAACAGTGGAGATCAAGGTGAGGTCTGGAAGATGAAGAAAACTTTCTGAAAGGACTGCTCATTGGATTGCTAGAAAGGCAAATAAAAACCCCTGTTTGACTGCAAAAGACCTTCAGAAAGATTTAGCAGACCCTGGAGTGGTGGTGCACTGTTCTACTATGCAGCGACACCTGAACAAATATGACCTTCATGGAAGAGTCATCAGAAGAAAACCGTTCCTGCATCCTAGCCACAAAATTCAGCGTCTGAAGTTTGCAAATGAACATCTAAATAAGCCTGATGCATTTTGGAAACAAGTCCTGTGGACTGATGAAATCACAATAGAACTTTTTGGCCACAATGTACAAAGGTATGTTTGGAGAGAAAAAAGGGTGCCAAATTCCAGGAAAAGAACACCTCTCCAACTCTGAAGCATAGGTGCGGATCAATCATGTTTTGGGGTTGTGTTGCAGCCAGTGGCACAGGGCACATTTCACTGGTCGAGGGAAGCATGGATTCGAATAAATACCAGCAAATTCTGGAAGCAAACATCACACCATCTGTAAAAAAAAGTTGAAGTTAAAAAGAGGACGGGTCCTACAATAAGACGATGATCCAAAACACACCTCAAAATCTACAATGGAATACCTCAAGAGGCACAAGCTGAAGGTTTTGCCGTGGCCCTCACAGTCCCCTGACCTAAACATCATTGAAAATCTGTGGATAGATCTCAAAAGAGCAGTGCATGCAAGACAGCCTAGGAAATTTGTAGAACTGGAAGCCTTTTGCAAGGACGAATGTGTGAAAATCCCCCAGGTAAGAACTGAAAGATTATTAGCTGGCTACAAAAAGTGTTTACAAGCTGTGATACTTGCCAAAGGGGGTGTTACTAGGTACTAACCATGCAGGGTGCCCAAACTTTTGCTTCGGGCCCTTTTCCTTTTGTCATTTTGAAAATGTAAAAGATGAAAATAAACTTGTTTTTGCTTAAAATATAAAGGGAATGAGTCATCTTTAACTTTATGCCTTTTGACGATCGTTTCATCTTCAACTTGCTTAACTGTTCACAGCAGTTTTGACCAGGGGTGCCCAAACTTTTGCATACCACTGTATACATGTTTCAGAGCAATATGCTGCCATCCAGACAAAATCTTCAGGGAAGGCCTTCCTTCTTTCAGCAAGACAATGCCAAACCGCTTTCTGCACATATTAAATCTGCATGGCTCTGTAATAAGAGTCTGGGTGTTAAACTGGCCTGCCTGCAGTCCAGACCTGTCTCCCATTTAAAACATTTGGTGCATTATGAAGTGCAAAATATGACGAAGGAGACTCTGAACTGTTGAGCAACTGAAACTGTATATCGGGCAAGAATAGGACAACGTTTCTCTTTCAAAACTACAGTAACTGGTCTCCTCAGTTCCCAAACGTTTAGTGTGCGTCATTAAAAGTAGACGTGATGCAACACAGTGGTAAACACGCCCCGTCCCAACTTTTTTGAAACATGTTGCTGACATCAAATTCAAAATGAGTGCATATTTAAAAAAAATAAAATTTCAACATTTGATATTGACTTTGTGTTCTTTTCAATGAAATATAGGGTTTCCATTATTTGCAAAGTATCACATTGTGTTTTTATTTCCAGTTTATACAGCATCCCAACTTTTTGGAAGTGGGGTTGTAACATGATTTGTTTCTATAGTAGCAGCTCATTCACAGGCTCTTGTATGGCAGAAGCTGGATATAATCTAATAAACAGCTGGAAAATGTGCATCAAAGAAAAAAATGTATAATTGTTGTGGTGTTTGGTTTTTTTGTTAGGAGACATTTTAACATTTTATGGAACGAGTTCTGGGTGTCTGTGGCTTGAAATGCTCAAGCTCCTTTCCTCGAATGGGATTGTCTTCTTGACGTGCCATGCTTTTCCCAGTTTCTCAATAAAAGGACACTATGCAGTTTTTTGAGCGCGAGAAGAGATGCTGCTGAGGAAATGACTGGCTATAACGCAAGTGATAACAGGAAAGAACTTGTTTCATTTATATTCATCATATTAAATCTCTTCTATAAACTAACTTTTAAATGCACAACATTCATGACGTAACTCCTTGTAATATATTATGATTTCTTTAACTGCTCACAGGGATGCATGGTGGAAGTGGGAAAAGGCTGTTACTAAAAATTGTTTGTGGTGGACAAGGAATAATTAAGATTTTTTTTCAAGGTGTTATTCACAGGGAAACTCTGGTATTTGTTTTTAACTTGAGGCCATATTTTTCCATCTTTTTAGGTCCAAATTTTTACCTGGGGGGAGACTGAAATTAGTCGAGTTTAAATGTTATAACCGGCAACCACAAAAGTTATACCTACGATGTAATCCCATGGGGCAAACATCCGCATCAATGTAAAGTAAACCACTTGTTTTTGCCACTGACAGGCTCAGAATGTTATAAGTGTCTGAGAATATGGAAAGGATCCCTACAGAGATGCACCAGTGTCTGTTTACTTCAATAACTCTTTAAAAAAAAAAAAAAAACTATAGAAAACGATTGTTTTTACCTTTCTCTAGCATTGTAGTACTTGACCTCGGTCTCTTGAGCCCTCTTTTTACAGGTCTCGGTCTTCTCAGAATCAACCAAATTTTACTCCGTATTGTCTCTGTCTCAGATGTAGAGGACTCAAGACCACAACTGCAGGGATATCGCTCACTAAATTGCATGTGCACTGTCTGATTTATTTAACGCTATTACTGTGATTTTAAAATTTCCTGCTTCAAAAGCAGCCAATAACGTGACTCCTTGCTAATTTGAATTTTTTGTTGCTATTACTGGCTGTCTGCCTTCCATACTGCCCTTCACATACACTGGTCTGGTCCTGGACTTGACTTGGTGTTGGTTTAGGTGGTCTCTGATGTAGCATCCCATTCAGTGCCTGTAGTCAATTATCACATGGGGATGTACAGTGTCTTGCAAAAGTATTCGTCCCCCTTGGTGTTTGTCCTGTTTTGTCGCATTACAAGCTGGAATTAAAATGGATTTTTTTTTTTTTGGGGGGGGGGATTAGTACCATTTGATTTACACAACATGGCTACCACTTTAAAGGTGAACTGTAGGTGGTAGAAATGGGCAACTGGACTTGCTTGAAGATTCTTTTCAAGAATCTTCAAGCAAGTCCAGTTGCCCATTTCTACCACCCACAGTTTACTATGACCTGGATGATTGAGAATCTTCAGACACTTTAAAGGTGCACTTTTTTTTTTAAAATTGTGACAAGATGAAAAAAAACAAAAATCTGGAGTGTGCATAAGTATTATGCAATACTTTACAGAGCCACCTTTTGCTACAATTACAGCTGCAAGTCTCTTAGGGTCTCTCTCTATAAGCTTGGCACATCTAGCCACTGGGATTTTTGCCCATTCCTCAAGGCAAAACTGCTCCAGCTCCTTCAAGTTAGATGGGTTGCATTGATGTACAGCAATCTTCAAGTTCTGCCACAGATTCTCAGTTGGATTGAGGTCTGGGCTTTGACTAGGCCATTCTAAGACATTTAAATGTTTCCCTTTAAACCACTCCAGTGTAGCTTTAGCAGCAAGTTTAGAGTCATTGTCCTGCTGGAGCGTGAACCTTCGGCCCAGTCTCAAACCTCTAGCTGACTCAAGCAGGTTTTCCTCCAGAATTGCCCTATATTTAATGCCATCCATCTTTCCTTCAGTCCTGATCAGCTTTCCTGTCCCTGCAGATGAAAAACATCCCCACAGCATGATGCTGCCACCACCATGCTTCATTGTAGGGATGGTGTTCTTAGGGTGTTGATTTTGCGCCACACATGGCGTTTCCCACGATGGCCAAAAAGTTCAAATTTTGTCTCATTTGACCAGAGAATCATCTGTGTGTTTGGGGAGTCTGCCACATGCTGCTGGGCAAACGCCAAACGTGATTTTTTTTTTTTTTAATATATATTTATTTATTTTTAAGCAATGACTTTTTTTTTTCTGGCCACTCTTCCATAAAGCCCCACTCTGTGGAGTGTGTGGCTTAAAGTGGTCCTATGGACAGATACTCCCATCTCCACTGTGGATCTTTGCAGTTCAGCGTTATCGTTGGTGTCTTTGTTGCATCTCTGATTAATGCCCTCCTTGCCTGGTCTGAGTTTTGGTGGGCAGCCTTCTTTTGTCAGGTTTGTAGTGGTTCTTTCCATTTTGCTATAATGGATTTAATGGTGCTCCCTGGGATAGTCAAAGTTTGGGATTTTTTTTATAACCCAACCCTGATCTATACTTCTCCACAACTTTGTCTCTGACCTGTTTGGAGCGCTCCTTGGTTTTCATGTTTGCTTAGTAGTGTTGCAGGGTCAGGGTCCTTCCAGACCAGGTTAATTTATACAGACATCATGTGACACTTTGATTGTGCACAGGTGGATCTTAATCAACTAATTATGTGACTTGTGAAGTGAATTGGTTGGACCAGCTCTTATTTAGGGGTTTCATACGAAAGGGGGTGAATACTTATGCACACTCCAGATTTCTGTTTTTTCATCTTAATTGTCACAATAAAAAAGTGCACCTTTAAAGTGGTAGCCATGTTGTGTAAATCAAGTAGTGCTAATCCCCCCAAAATCCATTTTAATTCCAGCTTGTAATGCAACAAAACAGGACAAATACCAAGGGGGATGAATACTTTTGCAAGGCACTGTATACTCTGACTTAAATAAATGGGGACGGCAATCTAATTCAAATGGCACCTCCATATTGTCGTAATCTGGTTAATTTTGGGGCATTTACTTTTGGAAATAGATGTCTTCTCTAATTCTACATGATGTCCTTTTAGTAAAGGTCAGAAAACAGTCCCCCCAGACAACAGTCCTTGACTACAGGCACTTAATGGGGGGCCTGCATCAGAGACTGGAAGAACCATCACTTTCTCCAGTTTCTTTAGTTATTAAGGTGGGGTTTACATTAGACCGTATCAGCGGATCATCAGATTAACGTTTTTAAAAACGATTAGCGTGCACACAGCAACGCCAATACACGATTCGCGTGCACACAGCAACGCCAATACACGGATACGCTAATCACATGACTAATTCGGCACGCAAGTTGAAATGTGTCAGTGCGGCTCATCGCTTCCTCCTCAGCGGCTGTGCTCCAAATCACTCCGCCCTGAACAGCGAGTGCCCTCTGGAGGGTGCGCACTCCGGCCCTGCGCAGCTCACAGAGCGCGCGAGTGTAGTGCACGAGCAGTGATTCGGGACTGAGCCGCTGTGCGCAAGTCACTTACCACTTGCAAGTGGAAGGATGGCAAGCCTAAAGACAATCATAACTACACAATGGGCAGTATTTGCATCAGTATTTGCAGTATTTTCATACTTTTATACTCTTTAATGAAAGGTGATACAAGGCGGAAGTCCGCGCCGTTTTTCAGCAGTCGCGTCACATGACCAACGCCAGCGAATCAGGAAGGTGGATGTCACAGTGACATTGTCCAATGACGACGCCAGCTAGAGCTCAGCACAGCGTATCCGCGTATTCTCAATGTTTACACAGCACTGGATCAGACACGATCTGGATTGAATACGTGGACGCTGGCGGATTCCCGTTTCCAGGCGTTTTAATGTAAACGGACAGTGCATCCGCGAAGAAAACGAGACAGATATGGTCTAATGTAAACTTGGCCTAAGGTAAATGGACACAGGCCTATCTCTGTAGGGATCCTTTCCATGTTGTTGGGCTTTTTTTTTTTTTTTTTTAAAGCCATTTTGTGGTTGCAGGTTCCAGCATTCTAACTCGGTACTTGACTGATTTTTGTCCCTAGTCGACATTTGGACCCAAAAAGATGAGAAAATAGAACTCCAGTTAAAAAAATACCCGAGTTTCCCTTTTTTTTTTTTTTTTGTTAAAGTACACCACTCCCTCCCCCCCAAATTACAGTAAAGTCTTCTGGTTTCTCCGTGATATGACAAGCTGTGTTAAGTTTGAAAGGGAGAAAAGTGTGAGGCTGTAGGTGAAGACAGGAGCTAGTTTCTATACAAGTTTCACATATCTAGCTATAAGGTTCTTTAATAAACATGAATCATTGACAAATTCCTATAGTAGAAGAAGAATGAAAATGTTTGCATAACGGCATATCTTGGTCATCAACTTCAGGTGGTGATGCACCACACGACCCTGTTGACTCAGTTTCTTATAAACGCAGTCATGTTTTATTCCTTACTTACAGTGGTGCTTGAAAGTTTGTGAACCCTTTAGAATTTTCTATATTTCTGCATAAATATGACTTAAAACATCAGATTTTCACACAAGTCCTAAAAGTAGGTAAAGAGAACCCAGTTAAACAAACAAGACAAAAAATATTATACTTGGTCATTTATTTAATGAAGAAAACAATCCAATATTACATATCTGTGAGTGGCAAAAGTATGTGAACCTTTGCATTCAGTATCTGGTGTGACCCCCTTGTGCAGCAATAACTGCAACTAAATGTTTCCGGTAACTGTTGATCAGTCCTGCACACCGGCTTGGAGGAATTTTAGCCCATTCCTCCATACAGAACAGCTTCAACTCTGGGATGTTGGTGGGTTTCCTCACATGAACTGCTCGCTTCAGGTCCTTCCACAACATTTCGATTGGATTAAGGTCAGGACTTTGACTTGGCCATTTCAAAACATTAACTTTATTCTTCTTTAACCATTCTTTGGTAGAATGACTTGTGTGCTTAGGGTCGTTGTCTTGCTGCATGACGCACCTTCTCTTGAGATTCAGTTCATAGACAGATGTCCTGACATTTTCCTTTAGAATTCACTGGTATAAATCAGAATTCATTGTTCCATCAATGAAGGCAAGCCATCCTGGCCCAGATGCAGCAAAACAGGCCCAAACCATGATACTATCACCACCATGTTTCACAAATGGGATAAGGTTCTTATGCTGGAATGCAGTGTTTTCCTTTCTCCAAACATAACGCTTCTCATTTAAACCAAAAAGTTCTATTTTGGTCTCATCCGTCCACAAAACATTTTTCCAATAGCCTTATGGCTTGTCCACGTGATCTTTAGCAAACTGCAGATGAGCAGCAATGTTCTTTTTGGAGAGCAGTGGCTTTCTCCTTGCAACCCTGCCATGCACACCATTGCTGTTCAGTGTTCTGCTGATGGTGGACTCATGAACATTAACGTTAGCCAATGTGAGAGAGGCCTTCAGTTGCTTAGAAGTTACCCTGGGGTCCTTTGTGACCTCGCCGACTGTTATACGCTTTGTTCTTGGAGTGATCTTTGTTGGTTGACCACTCCTGGGGAGGGTAACAATGGTCTTGAATTTCCTCCATTTGTACACAATCTGTCTGACTGTGGATTGGTGGAGTCCGAACTCTTTAGAGATGGTGTTGTAACCTTTTCCAGCTTGATGAGCATCAACAACGCTTTTTCTGAGGCCCTCAGAAATCTCCTTTGTTCATGCCATGATACGCTTCCACAAACATGTGTTGTGAAGATCAGACTTTGATAGATCCCTGTTCTTTAAATAAAACAGGGTGCCCACTCACACCTTGTCATCCCATTGATTTGAAAACACCTGACTCTAATTTCACCTTCAAATTAACTGCTAATCCTAGAGGTTCACATACTTTTGCCACTCACAGATATGTAATATTGGATCATTTTCCTCAATAAATAAATGACCAAGTATAATATTTTTGTCTCATTTGTTTAACTGGATTCTCTTTATCTACTTTTAGGACTTGTGTGAAAATCTGACAATGCTTTAGGTCATATTTATGCAGAAATATAGAGAATTCTAAAGGGTTCACAAACTTTCAAGCACCACTGTATAACCCCAAGTACAGAGTACTATACCACAGCCTGTGTTATGTTCTCATGGACAAATATTACAATGTTTTAGATAACCTGACATAAAGTAGTTATATGACTTCATAATGTACAATACCAATCTATGTAAATAACTTATAAGCCTTTTAGACTTGTACTAGGCACTGTATAACGCTGTTAAAAATGTATCTATGAATATATTCATGATGCATTACAGTAAGTTCACTATTCATTATTGATATCCAATTGCTTCGGAGTCAGAATTGTATCGCATTTCTGACTCTTCAATTTAGAATTATCAAATTATTTTGCACGCCCCATAGTTAACAGCTCTATCTGCCCTGGCCAAAAATCCTAGGAAAAGATATTTTTGCCGAAGCATTAGAATTAACTGCACTCCTCAAAAGAGCAAGAACTCACCTGGATCCCCTCTTGCTCTGCGTCTCTCCTCCCCCAGTAAGAGTCGCTCAGACTGCAGGAATAACCGTTCTAACATCACCATCTCTGCTGAAGGACTTTCTTGCTGCACAGATTAATTATGAGAGTGGTTACACTGATTCACAACAAAATGCCTTAATTACTTATTTCTGGTTCCAAGCATTTCCCTAAGTGTAGTCCTTTATTTCCTATATACAGTCAGGTCTTTTTTAATATGAAGAAGGCGGGGGGTATTTTTGGGAGATCCTGGGAAAAATTCTGAACACGCTCAAAGTTTTTCCATTTAGGTAAATATATTTCTGGGTTAGTTTGGCAACATGGAAACCACAGCAATAAAGGGTACACACACTAGTGCACAGGTTTACGGAATTTTGGGATTGTCCTTAAATATAAGAGAAAACAAAAACATTTAGAAAATGGATTGTGTTTTTGCAGCATTAGAGCTGAATGCTAACGCTGAGGCATAACAGCAGTGATGTGTACATACAGTGACCTCGGTGCATAAACTCGAGGTGATGTGATTGGGTCATACAGTCTGGATACCATAAATGCTGATAATGCAGAGCAAGTTTGAATATACTACAGCTTGTGCTGGTAAAACAAGAGGAGAAAAATTTTTAAACTTGCATAAACTCTACTTTAGAGATGCATATATATAGATAGATATATATAAATATAGGAGGTGTATAAATACCAAACTGACCTGCTTTGACCGAAATAAAAAGCTGTGCAAGATCTTGCATAACTTTCATAGAATTTTATTTTGTGATTGGCCTAAAATATAAATACATTAAATCAGTAGGCCCAGTTTTCACATAAGTGAGAGAAATCTGAAGCGAATACTTGGAGCAAGGGGATACTCGTCACAAGTTTACTGAACATCGCAAGATCTCACAAAAGTTTATCATTTTTTGCCTCCATGTCCCCATACTTTTAATACAGCTATCGGTTCCTGCTTGTTCTTGGGGTGTTTTGTCTTCAGCAAACTGAAATGCCTGCTCAGTTGGATTCAGGTCATGTGATTGGCCTGGCCATTGCAGAACATTAAAAAGCAGAGTTTACTTCTTTGTCTTAAAAAGCGCAGTAATTCTTACATTGTTCACCTATAAATATCTGGAAATACTTTCAGTACTCCAGTATACAATAGACAGCTATAACTGTCAATGTCCAAATATTTATGATCTGACCATCATGACCTGAATGTGCTTGTTGAACATTCAATTCCAAAGTTGGTTCACCCTTTGCTGCTATAACAGCCTCTGTTCGTCTGGGAAGGGTTTCCTCTAGATTTTGAAACATGGCTTTGGAGATTTGCTACAAGAGCATTCGTGAACATGGGCACGGATGCCGGGTGAGGAGGTCTGACACGTGAGTGAGTGAGCGTGCATTCCGATTCATCATGGTGGTGTTCAGTGGGGTTGAGGTCAGGATTGTGTGCAGGTCACTTGATTTCTTCCACGCCAACCTTAGTACACCATGTCTTTATGGAGCTCATGGTCTGGTGTCCACATATGGAAGTACAGAACTGTGTTTACCAGTCCTGTACTTCCTGCAACTAGAGCCAGAGTTTTGCATGGCTGTGAACAATATGATCTCATCTCATCACATTATCTCTAGCCGCTTTATCCTGTCCTATAGGGTCGCAAGCAAGCTGGACCCTATTCCAGCTGACTACGGGCGAAAGGCGGGGTACACCCTGGACAAGTCGCCAGGTCATCACAGGGCAACAATATGATCCTCAATGATTAATGGCTCTAGAAAATCCTGGTTTGAGTTTTTGCTGGTGCAGTAATTATTTAACATGCTGAAAAATTCCAGACAGGGAGGTAAGCACATTTCATTAAAAGGAGAAAAAAACATGGGGGATGTGCTGACTCACCTGAGACTCTGCCAGTAAGAGCTGCCTGTATTTGTTTAGCATGTCTGTAGTACATTTCAGCAGCAGCCCTGATACATTCTCAAACTGCTTATCCACTACACAAAAACGTAAGACAAGTTCAAAAGGGGGCATGCGATACACATTTCAAAACCACTTCAGTATATTTTGCCTGCTACGTAGATAGAATGGCAAGAAACTACATTCCTGTGCAACCCAGTTCAGTCAGGTTGAGTAATTATAAGCTATAGGTGCAAGGTTGGAGGTTTATGATTGCATGCTTGGCTTCAGTCTAACCTGTCAGCAGATCAGCTTGGCTGGGTAAGGCTCTGGAGCAGGTATGATAGGGCAACAGGTGTCTCATGGCATCTTCTAGTGAAGCAAACCGAGTGCAAGTATTTGGATTAAGAACAGCGTCATAGTCTGAACAAAGCTGCTGCTTGAACCTGTGAATTGCACACACGCATGCATGAGCGATTTATTAAGCAAGTTAGAATATTTGCTATGCAACTTTGACTTAATGAACAGTTTTCATGAGGTAAAATAAATCTTGATACAAAATGCAAGGAGTTTTCATTAATTTATGTCCTCAGTACTAAGGATACTAAGAACATCTGTTGACCTCTGGTGCCGCATTGCTGGTGTGAGTCTTTCTCTTGCCTTCACGCTGACACAGGGCACCTAAAGCAGCAGGATGTGTATGAATCACTTGGACTGCTTCGGATTTCATTATTTTTAAAATACATTTGTAAATATAGTACATCATACACTGTTCATTACCATTTAAATTTACCAGATATGTCCCCAGTAATTAACAAGCCATATGAAGATCATGCATTTTCACCTGAAGTGTGGTGTGGCCATCAGAACTCTGCTGCAGATCCAGCGAGACTATTTCTTCATCATCCACTACACCAGGAACTCCGAGTTCTGATGTGAACCAAAAGAGAAGCTGTTATAACGATCTATCTTGCTAGCTGCAGTTGCATGCAAGAGTAGTCTTGTACAAGTCAGTCACACTTACTGCTGCGTTGCATGGGCTGCTGGGCTTCATTAAGGCCAGATTCCAGGGCTCCATTGAGGCCAGTAGATACTGGGATGGGTAAAAGCTGCTGCTCAGAAATGCACATCTTTTCCGGAGTTGAAGATTGACTCCTGGACAATATGGATTCTTCTTGCCCCTGCATTTTGGCACTGAGAACCAGAAATGTTGAGGAGGGTTGTCTGTCTGAAAGTGGGGGTGTAGGAAACATAGTCGAGGGAGTACTTCCAGAACACTGGGTTATGGGTGGCGAGAGTAACATGTCACCATGCTCTGACCCAGAATGCACTGGAGTGGGGATGCCTCCACATTCTGACAGCACAGAGAGAACCTCAGATGAAGTGCACACAGCCAGTACCATGGGTGATGACTCTGTCTCACTAGCTGCAGGAGAGATGTGGTTGTCCAAGGACTCAGCAGAGGCAGAAAGATTAAGTGCTTCCTGTGAGGACATGCACTGAAAATATTTATACCAGTTTTAAATCCATGCATATTCAAAATATACCCATAATAAAGCCTCATTACACTAACAGCTTGATTTACCTGTAGGGAATGGTGTATGAATGCTTGATTTGGTGGTGTATGGCCTCCTTCAATAACTTGCTGCTTTTGGGGGTGTGTAATTAGGTGTTTGGACAATAATGCGACAGGCTCAGGGGAACTGGTGCTCTCTGGTGCTGCCTGCAAAAGAGTAATGGCTGGGGAAGGCTGTGTTTGCATTTTGGCTACAGCGGCTTGCACTGAAGCTGGAGGAGACAGTGTGCCTTGCTAGAACGGGTAAACAAAGAAAAGGTAAATATTGTATAATCATACTCAGGCTTGGTATTTTATGAGCTACTTGATAAACCACAACAAAAATGAACTTACTTGTAAGATACTCTGCAGCTGTTCATTTGTTGCATTTTTATCTGCTGCGGTTCTCTCAGGCAATAGAAGTACTGGGGTCTGTGGAAGACTTAGCTGCTCCTCAGGGCCTGCTGCCATAGATCTCTGTGCCTGGGACATAAAGGGCAAGCTTTGCACCACGGATGGCCCATTCACTATTGATATGGCAGTCATATCAGGGGCAAGCACACCAGGAGTGTTGATCAAGGTGATCTGCTTCCCTAAGGCCGGAGTGTGGACAACACCGCCATGCTGTCCCTGTGCATGAGCAGAGTAGGTCCCTGCTAGCTGTGCCGGCATCTGGAAGACAGTAGGAGGCGCTGACTGAAGCTGCAAGGGTCCAGACAGGACAGCCCCCTGTCTGAGTGTGAGCTGCCCAGTTGGAGTGGTAAACATGGGGCTAAAATTCAGTTGCCTGGGGCGTACTGTTACAATCTGTGAGCCATCAACAATCTGTCCTGCCAGAGGGGCTGCGCTTGGCATGTGATTGTGTGTCGTGCTGAGCAGTGGCCTAGAGACACTTGAAGACTGGTTTACAGAGCCTTGACTAGGCAATATAAAGTGGCTTTGGCCCTGAAAGAAACTCTGGGGCTGAATGACAATTGAGCCTCCCTGGTTGACTAGCTGGAGGCTCACAGGCTTGTTGAGTGTGGTTGTAGACTGTGATGGCAGAGGCTGCCTGGGGCCCACAGGAGAAGACAACAGGATATTTTGTGATGCAGCTGGAGGGATGAAGGCAAGTCCTGGAGATGATTTCTGCTCTGATGGTTTTGGACTTATCTGCACCAATCTAGGCTGGATGTTGACTGGTAGCTTGGGTTGGATGGGCAGAGGGGTCCTTTGCAATATAATCTCTGGGGGTGCTGTTGTCCTAACAGCAGGGCTCAGTGCAAGGCCTGGTAGGGTTTTGTGGATGATCATGTTGGAATTCTGTGCACGACTCAGGCAGAAGGATGTGTCAGGTGTGGGAGGTGCAGGAAATACGTTTCCAGGTAGCAGCCCCATTAATTGGGGTGGTACAGGTTTGAGTGAAGGGCAACCTGGTCCTACAGCTAACAGGGATGGCTGAGGAGGCTCCACTGCAACTTGTGTGTCCCTGGGCAATGTTGTAACCCCAGAGATGCTCAGTGGTTTAGACATATATGGAGGTGAAGGTGGGGGTACACCAGATGGGTAGAGAGAGAGCGCATCACTAGACTGGGCAAGACCTGCCTCTAAAGCAAGTGTGTGCTCAGTGATGTCAGCCTCTTGGAGACTCTGTTGTAGGATGTCACATGTCTCCTCCTCCTTTTCCTGTTGCTGTGGCACTTCTGCCTCACCTTGTGGAGGTTCGCATACCTCTTCAGAATCCTCTCCTCCTGATGGTGAGGCCAGCAAGGCCTCATCCAGAAAGGAGAGATCCACACAGCCTGATATAGTTGTGTCATGAGAACCAGCATCATCTGCCAACAAAGAGACAGGGCTCTGGAGAGAGAAAAGAAAGAACAATTAGTGAGTTGAGAAATGCAGATCTATCAGAGAGAGAAAATAGAAGCCAACTCTTAAAACCATCAGACCACTGTCATTAACAGTAATGTCCAAATTAACAGCTGGTGAATTTAGAAAAATAGGGAGACGTGCAGGTGATGGTGATCTAAAGTAGAGATAAAATCTTCTCCATCTACTATTGCGTCATTAGGGACAGAGGCCCAGACTTACCGGTGTGTCTGTGAACAGGGACGGCTCCCCAGAGGAAGAATTAATGAGCAGGTCTCCACTTAGCAGCTGCTTGAAAAGATAGGGGAGAAGATGAGAAATTGTAGGGAGGGCTTTCAGAAGTCTCCAAAATTTCTCTCCCATGTACAAACACAGACAGTTTACAAACATAGTTTAGAATGGTTGACTCTTACTATTACGTGTGATTATTCAATACTGTTTAATTAATGTTTAATAATCTATATGATCACGCTTTTTACAAGATTAATAATTTGATTCTAAATGATGTAACATGTAGAACGACACTACTTATTTAATGTATACTTCAGTTACAGTTTGTATTGCGTGAGGATATAGAAGAAGATATAGTGAACCTCTTTTGTCCCATGAAGGAAGTCATTCAGGGCTTGTGGGTCACTAGTAAGACAAAAACAAATCCATGAAACATCTAAGACAAAGAGCAAATGACTTTACGTTTCCTTTGTGACCAGTGGTCGAAGCTTGATAACAATTCTCATAATCTCTGAGCAAGGACAGACTGATAGAACTTACCACAACACATCAAGTAAACATGTGCCATCTTCATCCTCCATTTCAACTGAGGCACATGAAAGATACAAGTGAGGTAGCATAAAACAACTGTTACAAACATCATCATGTGACAACTTCTGTGATGTAGAATACATTTGGAGGAATATCTATATTTCGGTCCTGTTACAGCAAACCAATATTCATTGTGCAGCTGGTTTATACCGGTATGTGCCAGCATAAGCAACAATCACTGCACATACTTGTTGGAGCATTAACATTTCCAACCAGCTAGCTACAACTGCAGGCCAAAGGTTTACATACACCTAGGTTAAAGGGATAGTTCGGGATTTTTGACATGAATCTGTATGGCATCCCCATCAACAGTGTCGTGCAAACACACTGACTTACCCCTGACAGCATCCTGTGAGTCCAGTTCTTGTCCAGTTTTGGTCCAGACGAAAGTAGTCCGGCAAGTTTGTTGGGGTCATGAAAGTAAAACGTTTTTCGTCTCAAAACAGTATGTGTTCAAAAGAGTGATATATTTGCATCACAAAACCGTTGCCAAATAAAAAGTCAGACCCCGAAATCGCTTGGCACTATTTTCTCTCCCTTCTTATCACTGCGCGCTGCCGCCAGGTGACAGCGAAACGCAGACCCACTAAGCTGGTGGGAGACCAAGGCTGCACTCTATCCACGGCTTACACACGTCATGGCACGGAGGATGTGTATAGTGGCAGCATCTGTCCCCCCAGAGAGGATCTTTTCAAAAGCAGGACAGATTATAACTGAGAGGAGAAATAGAATCAGAATTAACTAGTTAATTGCAGCAATTAAAGGAATAGGTAGGAAAAGGAAGGCGCAAAGACACCGCGCAGCGCCTGAAAACGGGTTTTCAGGCGCTGCGCACCCATTTTCAGGCGCTGCGCGGTGTCTTTGCGCCTGCAGCGGTGCTTTGCCTGTGCTGTGGCTGAGAATAGTTCCAGATATAAATTGGTCTAGTAAATCCCTTCGTGTTAATTTGCATTGATATGTGTACTCGAGGGCGGCACGGTGGTGTAGTGGTTAGCGCTGTCGCCTCACAGCAAGAAGGTCCTGGGTTCGAGCCCCGGGGCCGGCGAGGGCCTTTCTGTGTGGAGTTTGCATGTTCTCCCCGTGTCCGCGTGGGTTTCCTCCGGGTGCTCCGGTTTCCCCCACAGTCCAAAGACATGCAGGTTAGGTTAACTGGTGACTAAATTGACCGTAGGTGTGAATGTGAGTGTGAATGGTTGTCTGTGTCTATGTGTCAGCCCTGTGATGACCTGGCGACTTGTCCAGGGTGTACCCCGCCTTTCGCCCGTAGTCAGCTGGGATAGGCTCCAGCTTGCCTGCGACCCTGTAGAACAGGATAAAGCAGCTAGAGATAATGAGATGAGATGTGTACTCGATGTGAATGTACAAGTCATGAGAAATAATTATAAAAAATCTTGAGTTATTTAATTCACTTTTGCAACGACAATGCTAGCTGGACACACCGGATTACAGCGACTACGTTTACATGCACATCCAAATCGAGCTGCTGTCGGTAATCGAGCTGAAGGTCCCAGCAGTGTGCCAGAGAAATCCAATCCTACATGCACACAACTGAAATCGGGCTATTGTGTGAGGTGCATTGTGCACCCGAGCCACAGGTGGCGCAACACGCCCCATTGTGTTGGTACACTTCTGGTTGTCGTCATGAAGAAGAGCTATTCAAGAGTGTAAACAAAGTTATCAGTTCCGTGTTCTCCATTGCGCGTTTTTCTCCCGTCCATTATTTTTAATATATTCAACTCCTTAAGCTGAATGAGCATGAACTCTGTCTCCTCATTGCTCCAGAAGTGCACGTTTCTGCTTGCCTGTGGCAGTGGGGGCGTGGTCAAGCGCCGGTCTGTGACAGGAGGGCGGAGCCAGGGAAGGTGAGTGGCAGAATAACTACACCTGACGGTAATTAACCTGTGTTTGTGTGTCTTCCCAGTAACCGCGCCCTATTTAAGGAGGCAGAGGAGAGAGCTCATCCTGGGACTAGAACACAGCGTGCGTGCGTGTGTGTGTGTTTCTCTCAAGAATAAAAGTAGGCTGTTAAACTGAAAAGTCTGACAATAAAAAGCCTATTAGTACCAGAAACTTTGTCCTGCCGTCCTCTGTGCTCCACCCACACTTCAGAGAGCTCTACATCCACATTTTCTCTTCTTCGTTTGTTCCTCCTGACCTCTTCTGCTGCTCGCTACTACTGTTGTCATGCCGACTGAGGCTGTTGTGTTTCCCGCTTGTGGTCTCGTCACTCGTCACTTCCGGAAGTAGCTCGACAACTAGCTCGATAGGGTATACATGCACAAAGTAGCTCGGCAGAAATCGCATAAACTAGGTCGTGTAGCTCGATTCCAAGAAATCAAGTTCGGTTCAATTTCAGCCAAATTAAGGTGTATACATGGCATTTTGAACTTCGATTTCAGTCGAGCAACGGCAGAAATTCGATTCTCTCTTATGTGCATGTAAACGTAGTGAGTGACTACGCTAAGCTAAGCTAACCGGGGCGTTTATAGATCAGGACAATGGCTGGGTCGGCTACAAAACGCTTTGGCTCACTCATCCAACTCTAGGGACTGCAGGGACTGACTCAATTTCATCTGGGGGTGGCGTATTCCTTTAAATCAAAAATAAAATCTCAGGAGCCGTTTGGGAGCCGAAAGAGCCGGCTCCTTATAGTAAGAAGAGCCAAAAGAGCCGGCTCCCGAAAAAGAGCCGAAATTCCCATCACTAGTAAACAATGAATGAACCAGCCATGGCTGTCACCTGGCGGCAGCGCGCAGTGATAAGAAGGGAGAGAAAATAGTGCCAAGCGATTTCGAGGTCTGACTTTTTATTTGGCAACGGTTTTGTGATGCAAATATATCACTCTTTTGAACACGTACTGTTTTGAGACGAAAAACGTTTTACTTTCGTGACCCCAACAAACTTGCCGGACTACTTTCGTCTGGACCAAAACTGGACAAGAACTGGACTCACAGGATGCTGTCAGGGGTAAGTCAGTGTGTTTGCACGACACTATTGATGGGGATGCCATACAGATTCATGTCAAAAATCCCGAACTATCCTTTTAAAATCATTCAAACTCCGTTTTTCACAACTAAACACATTTCATGTTACCATACATTTCTTGTGTTAAGTCAATTAGGGTATCTATTTTATTTCCAAACCAGGTAATTTCAAAAACACTAGTGAAAAAAAACTGATTTATTTAAACTTTTATTGACTGCATCAGCTTTTTAGTGGGTGAAAATGTTCCATACACTTGTATATTGTGGCACTGCCTTATAAAACTTGGGTTTAGAACTCAGTGCCTTCCACAAGAGACTTGCAACACTCTGCTGGGCATTGTGTTCATTCCCTCAGACAGGACTGGTGTAATTCAATTAGGTGTGTGGGCCTCCATGCTGGGATATAATTTATCAGTTTAGTCCACGAATTTTCTATGGAATTCAGGTCAGGATTTTTGACACATCAATACTTTCACTCTGCTGTTTTAAAGCTATTTTGTTGCAACTTTGGAGATATGCTTAGGATCATAGTCATGCTAAAAGACCCATTTGAGACCAAGTTTTAACTTTCTGGCTGATATCTTGAGGCTTTGCTTCAGTATTTGTAGATAATCATAATGATGCTATTTATTTTCTGAAGTGAACCAATCCCTTTTCACCCCCGCGCTTCATTGGTGGGATGGTGTTCTTCAGATTAAAAGCCTCACCTTTTTCCTTAATATATTGCGCTGGCGTCGAACAAAATTGGTAGTGTCCAAATCAGCTTGGAAGGAGAGCTTCCTGAAGTATAGAAGAGCTCTTAGTGCTACTAGATCAACATATCTCTCCACCCTAATAGAAGATAACAGAAATAATCCTAGATTCCTATTTAATACTGTAGCAAAATTAACCAGGAAAAAGACCACTATAGACACATGCACACCTGCAATACGTAGTAGCAATGACTTCATGAATTTTTTCAGTAACAAAATTGAAGATATCTGACAAAAAATTCAAACTACTTATTTAAGGCCAGACAATTTAAGTGACAGTTTAAGTAACCCTGTAGTTAACAATACAGGGTGTTTCAAAAAATTTTATATAATTTCACAATCTAATAACTTTGCCAATTCTCGTTCAATTGACCTCAAATTTTAACAGCATGTGTGGAAACAGGTCAAAATTTTAAGTTTAATGTTTTTTTTGTTTTTGTTTTTAGGTATAGAAATGCCATTCGCTGGAAAAGAAAAGGCGTTTTGTGTGTTAGAGTACGCTCGAACACAGTCGAACAAGACTGTGCAGCGTGCATTTATGAGAGAATTCTCTAAAAATGCACCAACTGCAATGCAGATTTGGACACGGCACAAAGAGTTCAAAGAGGAAGGCTGGGTTAGGTGCACATATAGAAAATTTGTGAAATTGTTCATGGAATCCACATACCTTTTGTATTTCTCATTCAAATTTTGAGGAATAAATCTTTTGATTTGTTTATTCAGTAAATAATAATCATACAAACACTATACATGTAAATATGACAATTAAAAACCAGGATAACACATGAAAGCAAAATTGCTTATTTCCAATGTGGTCCTATCTTATATTGCTCAACATTAAGCCTGTTCAGTTTCATTTGCCTAGACTATGTAGTTTCTGGGATATTTACATCTCAAATAATATCAAATGTTTTGAAACACCCTGTATAACTCTATCAGATCAGCAATTAGAATGCTTTAATCCCCTTAGAGAAATCAAACTAATTTCATTAATCTCTGCATCAAAATCCTCAACTTGTGTACTAGATCCCTTACCTACACGACTCTTCAAACAGATAATACCAGAAGCAACTGAACTGCTTCTAAAAATGGTAAATTCTTCTCTTAGAATCGGCTATGTACCCAAATCCTTTAAACTAGCAGGTATCAAACCCCTGATTAAAAAACCTGACCTTGACCCCTGTCAGCTGTTCAATTATCGGCCAATATCAAACCTCCCCTTTATCTCCAAGATCCTAGAAAAAAGCTGTGGCACAGCAGTTATGCTCATATTTACATAGGAATAACATCCATGAAATGTATCAGTCAGGATTTAGACCTCATCACAGCACAGAGACAGCACTGGTTAAAGTAGTAAACGACCTACTGTTGGCATCTGATCAGAGTTGTGTCTCCCTGCTTGTATTGCTTGACCTTAGTGCAGCATTTGACACCACTGATCATTCCATTCTCCTGGATAGACTAGAAAATGTTGTGGGAGTTAAGGGAACGGCCCTCTCCTGGCTCAGCTCTTATTTAACCGATCGCTATCAGTTTTTTTTATGTAAATGGTGATTTTTCTAGACGTACTGAGGTAAAGTTTGGTGTTCCACAAGGTTCTGTCTTGGGCCCACCGCTTTTTTCTTTATATATGTTACCTCTGGGTGATTATTATTCGTAAGCATGGTATTAGTTTCCACTGTTATGCTGATGACACACAGTTGTATGTTTCTGCAAAACCAGATGAAAGACACCAGCTTAATAGAATTGAGGAATGTGCAAAGGACATTAGACACTGAATGCTTATTAACTTCTTTCTGCTCAATTCTGATGAGACAGAAGTACAGTACTTATACTAGGACCACATGCAGCTAGAAGTAGGTTTTCTGATTACACAGTAACTCTGGATGGCCTTTCTGTTTCTTCACGTGCAGCAGTAAAAGACCTCGGGGTGATCATTGGCTCCAGTCTTTCATGTGAAACTCATATCAATAACCTTACCCAGATAGCTTTCTTTCATCTCAGAAATATTGCTAAGATAAGAAATATAATGTCACTACATAACGCAGGAAAACTAGTTCATGCTTTTGTTACCTCCAGGTTGGATTATTGTAATGCCTTACTGTCTGGATGTTCCAATAAGTACATAAACAAGCTCCAGTTAGTTCAAAATGCAGCAGCAAGAGTCCTTACTAGAACTAGAAGATATGACGACATCACCCCTGTCTTATCCACACTGCATTGGCTCCCAATCAAATTTTATATTGATTATAAAATACTACTATTGACCTTTAAAGCACTGAATGGTCTCGTGCCACAGTACCTGAGTGAACTTCTGGTCCTTTATGACCTGCCATGCCTACTTGGATCAAAACCAGAGAATCTGACCAGAGAACACTCCTTCAGAAAGCTGGTGATCACCTGCGAACTTCAGTCTGGCTTTTTATACCTGTCTTAAAATGGAGGCTTCTTTCTTGTACGACAACCTTTCAGGTCATGACGGTGGATATTATATGCTTGGTTACCTGATCCCCCCAACTCCTTCAACAGTTCTGGCAGTTAATTTGTGCCTTATTCCTGAATGATGCAGTGCCTGTATGCTCCCAAGATTTTTAGATTTGAATACAATTGTTTATACAGATGCTTATGGTACCTTTACATGTTTGGAAATTGCTCCAAGGTGGAACCAAACTTATGGAGGTCTTCGCTAAATTGTTTGGATTTTCCCATGGTATCAAGGGCAATGACGCAAGGTCTCGAAAGGTAGGTCCTTTTACAGCCACAGATGCACTCCCAGTTAACTCCTAATTATGACAACTGGTCAATCAGAAGCTCTAAATCTCATTACATCAATTTCTGGAATCTTCCAGACTGTTTAAAGAGACCGTCAACTTGGTGTATGTAAATTTTGATCCATAGTAATTATTATATAGTGAATTAAAGCTGAAATAAGTCTGTGTCTAATCCATTATTTTTTGATCTATGGTATAAACAAAGTAGATGCCCCAACTGACTTGCCTAAAGAAATGTATGATAGCATGAAATTTGTGGAGTCATGAAAAACTTCAGTTGAATATGTTTAGCCTAAGAGTATGTAACTAGTTAACTTGGAAGTTAGTTGGTATTTCAAGAAAATACTAAATCTTTTGATATAAATCTAGGCTTTTTCATTTGCCAGGCCTTAAAAGCATCTCCTCTGGGCTCAGTCTTAAAACATCAAGGTCATTTAAAACGTCCAGACAGTAAGTAGAGAAGAGGGCTGGTCTTCTAGAAGCTCAAAGACAGAGATTTTACTGCTCATCTGAGGGGATTCATCATTTCTTTTGATATTCTACTACAACTTAAGAAGTTAAGAAGCAGCACACTCACCTCAGAAGATTGAGGCTCCATTAAGAGCAGAGGGATTGAGGGATGGTGGACGTCTCAAAGGCCACATATCAGCGACTGAAACCAGGCCTGGGAGGCCAGGAACCCTGGGTTTAACTCCCATAACAGGCACATAACTGTCTTCTGCACTTAAAGACATTGAACAGTTGGCATCAGATAATTTCCTTAAAAGATAAGTTCAAGAGGATACCGTCTACATTTTATTATACACAAAGGCTCTATCAATCTATTACACAATTACAGGCAGTGGTGGCTCAATGATTCGGGTTCAAGTTTCAGGACTGCCACGCTGACGCTGCTGGGCCCTTGGGCAAGACCCTTAACCCTATCAACTCAACCTATACTCCCTTCAGACATGATGTGCACAATTGTACACATTAAATTCCATAGCAGGAAGTTCCATAGCATTTTTCCTTGTGTCCGAAGGGGATACTCATTGACTCCACATAGAAGTGGGGGAAAAGATGTAAAAAGAAGATAATTGTGTTTGGAATAACATTGTAAGGATGATATCCACACTTTTTTTTTCCTTTTAAAAGATCAACCACCTTCAGATGTAGTTGGTCTATTATGGGTGGCTACTACTTCTTCCTCCTCGTCCAGTACTATTACCCTACTGATCCACATCTCATTAATTGGAGCACAGTTAGTGGTTAGCACTGTCGCCTCACAGCTAAAAGGTTCTGGGTTCGAGCCCAGTGATCGGTGAGGGCCTTTCTGTCTGGAGTAGTGGTTAGCACTGGATGCCCTTCCTGCTGCAACCCTACCATTTCCTGGCAACCATTCACACCTATGGGCAATTTAGAGTAGCCAATTAGCCTAACCTGCATGTCTTTGGACTGTGGGGGAAACTGGAGCACCCGAAGAAAACCCAGGCAGACACGGGGGGAACATGCAAACTCCAGACAGAAAGGCCCCCGTCAGTCATTGGGCTTGAACCCAGAACCTTTTAGCTGTGAGGCGACAGTGCTAACCAGTACACCACCGTGCCAGTCCTATTATGTCTGGCTGAAGAAATAAAACCATCTATCCATCCATTATCTATAGCCACTTATCCTGTTCTACAGGGTCACAGGTGAGCTGGAGCCTATCCCAGCTGACTATGGGCGAGAGGCAGGGTACACCCTGAACAAGTCGCCAGGTCATCGCAGGGCTGACACACCGAAACAAACAACCATTCACACTCACATTCACACCTACAGTCAATTTAGAGCCACCAATTAGCCTAACCTGCATGTCTTTGGACTGTGGGGGAAACCGGAGCACTCGAAGGAAATCCAGGTACACAGGGGGAGAACATGCAAACTCCACACAGAAAGCCCCCCCGTCGGTCATTGGGCTCGAACCCAGAACCTTTTAGCTGTGAAGCGACAGTGCTAACCACTACACTGCCGTGCCAGCCCTGTTATGTCTGGCTGAAGAAATAAAACCATCCATCCATTACCTGTAGCCGCTTATCCTGTTCTACAGGGTCACAGGTGAGCTGGAACCTATCCCAGCTGACTATGAGCGAGAGGCGGGGTACACCCTGGACAAGTCGCCAGGTCATCGCAGTGCTGACACACAGAGACAAACAACCATTCACACTCACATTCACACCTACGGTCAATTTAGAGCCTAACCTGCATGTCTTTGGACTGTGGGAGAAACCGGAGCACTTGAAGGAAACCCACGCGGACACCATGCAAACTCCAGTCAGAAAGGCCCTCACCGGCTGCTGGGCTCGAACCCAGAACCTTTAATCTGTGAGGCAACAGTGCTAACCACTATGCCAACCCTGTTATGGCTGGCTGAAGAAATAAAACCATCCATCCATTATCTGTAGCCACTTATCCTGTTCTACAGGGTCGCAGGTGAGCTGGAGCCTATTCCAGTCGACTACGGGCGAGAGGCGGGGTACACCCTGAACAAGTCGCCAGGTCATTGCAGTGCTGACACACAGAGACAAACAACCATTTGCATTCACAGTCAATTTAGAGCCACTAATGGACTGTAGGGGAAACCGGCGCACCTGAAGGAAACACAGGCAGGCATGCAAACTCGCCCATAAACAGAAAAGCCCCCATCAGTCATTGGGCTCGAACCCAGAACCTTTCAGCTGTGAGACGACAGCGCTAACCACTACACCACAGTACCAGCCTTGTTATGTCTGGCCGAAGAAATAAAACCAATTATAGCCTAATAATATAACCCAGGCTTGATTATAATACATGAAGGGACCTCGAGAATGCTTTGTACATTCTCAGGACGGTAAATAATGACATCCTGCCTTCAGGGTGGTAGGCTGTGTAAACAGTGTGGGCATCTGCTTTGGCGGAACAGGATGAAAACGAGCAGTTTCATTCCACACAGGCTGTGTCTCTTAATTTTGCAGGGGAGGTCCTTTCAAACAGGCAGACCTCCTCCAAACAGCACTACATCGCATTTTTATTTACGCACCGCAATCCGCATCAGCGTGCATGCATGGCGCAGCGCACAATGAGCGCTCAACTCAGGCGATCCGCTCTCAGGAGACATTTAATGGAAATTAAAAGTGACCTGCTCTTGGGGTTTTGTTTTTCTACCCAGAAATAACATCATGATGAAAATGATGTAGCGCAAATATAGGAGAAGGAGAGAGAGGGAGAGAGAGAGAGAGAGAGAGAGAGAGAGAGAGAGAGAGCCTGAGCTTAATGAGGGGATGCTGCTGATGCTTCTTGAGGAAGGGTACCAGGGAGGCTGACTGCTGCCTCGTAGCAACAACAACAACAGCAGCAGCAGCAGCAGAAAAGGCAGCTGGAATAACACGCGTTGGGTTTTTACGCCTGCACGCCGAGCCCATCTCGCCTCGCTGGCTGTCATTTCGTGATATAACTTGAAAGGCGAAGGAAAAAAAAAACTCACCGCTTCTTTGTGGGTTTTTATTGTCCTGTCAGACGGGCCTCTGCGCCATCGATTCTCACTCAGTAGCCTTTTGAGATGCTGAGGCTGAGGGAGGAGTGTGAGGGGGGAGATGGGGGAGACTGGGCTGGGTGAGAAACACGAGTGAGGCGATCTGAACACAAAGGTAGAAAAAAAAACCCACACACAGAGAGAGAGAGAGAGAGAGAGAGAGAGAGGAGACCGATTGGTGTATCCTCATCGGCTCAGAACAGCAGGCCGAAGAGAAAGAGGGAGAAAAAAAAAGCACGCACTCTTCAAAAATACCGCGTGTGTAAAATGCAGTGACTGTGCAGTGACACAACGCGAATAAGACACAAGAACACGCACACACACACCAGCATGCACGCGCGCTGCGGAAATAAAGGAGCAGTTCAGATCATATTCACGCAACATTTCATTTCACCACAGCCATGATTAAATACATACATCAGAGAACAGACTGTCATTCTGTAAAAAAAAAAATCCATGGCACTGTATTGATATATAATCCGGATACTGCCGCTCATTTGCATATCTACCTATGGTTAATAGTTGCATATTTAGTATAACTGTTAATATAACAAATAGTTTATCAGAATTAAAAGAAAATACAGTACCAGTCAAAAGTTTGGAAACACCTTCAAAATTCGATGTTTTCCCCCCCCCCTACATTGTAGAACAATACTGAACTCATCAAAACTATGAAAGAACATATGGAACTGTATGGTAAACAAAAAAAAAGTGTTAAAAAGCAACATGTTTCATCTTTTAGATTCTTCAAAGTCGTCACTATTCACCTTGATAACAGCTTTGCACACTATTGGCATTATCTGAACCAGCTTCATGAGGTAGTCACCTGGAATGCTTCTCAATTAACAGGTGTGTCTTGTCAAAAATGGAATTTCTTGCCTTCTTAATGCATTTGACACCATCAACCAGTAAAGAGTAAATACAACCCCGATTCCAAAAAAGTTGCGACAAAGTACAAATTGTAAATAAAAATGGAATGCAATGATGTGGAAGTTTCAAAATTCCATATTTTATTCAGAATAGAACATCTCATTATCTCTAGCCGCTTTATCCTTCTACAGGGTCGCAGGCAAGCTGGAGCCTATCCCAGCTGACTACGGGCGAAAGGCGGGGTACACCCTGGACAAGTCACCAGGTCATCACAGGGCTGACACATAGACACAGACAACCATTCACACCTACGGTCAATTTAGAGTCACCAGTTAACCTAACCTGCATGTCTTTGGACTGTGGGAGAAACCGGAGCACCCGGAGGAAACCCACGCGGACACGGGGAGAACATGCAAACTCCACACAGAAAGGCCCTCGCCGGCCACGGGGCTCGAACCCGGACCTTCTTGCTGTGAGGCGACAGCGCTAACCACTACACCACCGTGCTGCCCCAGAATAGAACATAGATGACATATCAAATGTTTAAACTGAGAAAATGTATCATTTAAAGAGAAAAAATAGGTGATTTTAAATTTCATGACAACAACACATCTCAAAAAAGTTGGGACAAGGCCATGTTTACCACTGTGAGACATCCCCTTTTCTCTTTGTGTGCTTGAATGATCCTAGGAGCTATGTTGTCGGGGGCATTACGCCCCTGTTAGGGTCTCCCAAGGCAGACAGGTCCTAGTTGACAGACCAGACCAAGAGCAGTTCATCAAAACCCTTATGGAGAATAATCAATCAAGGACCGTGACGTCGCCCGGTATGGCGCAGCCGGGGCCCCACCCTGGAGCCAGGTCTGGGGTTGGGGCTTGTATGCGAGCGCTTGGTGACCGGGCCTTTGCCCATGGGGCCCGGCCGGGCTCAGCCCGAAGCGGTGACGTGGGCCCGACCTCCTGTGGGTTCACCACCCACAGAGGTAGCCGTAGGGGGCTGGTGCAGTGTGGATTGGGCGGCAGTCGAAGGCAGGGGCCTCGACGACCTGATCCCTGAACACAGCGGCTAGCTGTTGGGACATGGAATGTCACTTCGCTGGGGGGGAAAGAGCCTGAGCTTGTGCGGGAGGTTGAGAGGTACTGGCTAGAGATAGTCAGGCTCACCTCCACGCACAGCTTAGGCTCTGGAACCCAGCTCCTCGAGAGGGGCTGGACGCTCCACTTTTCTGGAGTTGCCCATGGTGAGTGGCGGCGGGCTGGTGTGGGCTTGCTTATAGCTCCCCAGCTCAGCCGCCATGTGTTGGAGTTTACCCCAGTGAACGAGAGGGTCGCCTCTCTGCACCTTCGGATTGGGGAGAGGACTCTTGCTGTTGTTTGTGCCTACGGGCCGAATAGCAGTATAGAGTATCCGGCCTTCTTGGAGTCCCTGGGAGAGATACTGAGAGGTGCTCAGACTGGGGACTCCATTGTTCTACTGGGGGACTTCATTGCTCACGTGGGCGATGACAGTGACACCTGGAGGGGCGTGGTTGGGAGGAACGGCCTCCCCGATCTGAACCGGAGTGGTGTTTTGTGATTGGACTTCTGTGCTAGTCACGGTTTGTCCATAACGAACACCACGTTCGAGCATAGGGGTGTCCATAAGTGCACATGGCACCAGGACACCTTAGGTCGGAGGTCGATGATCGACTTTGTTGTCGTTTCATCTGATCTCCGGCCCCATGTCTTGGACACTCGGGTGAAGAGAGGGGCTGAGCTGTCAACTGATCACCACCTGGTGGTGAGTTGGATCCGCTGGCGGAGGAGGACGCCGGACAGACCTGGCAGGCCCAAACGTATGGTGAGGGTTTGTTGGGAACGTCTGGCCGAGCACTCTGTCAGGGAGGTCTTTAACTCCCACCTCCGGGAGAGCTTCTCCCAGCTTCCAAGGGAGGCGGGGGACATTGAGTCTGAGTGGACCATGTTCTCTACCTCCATTGTAGACGCAGCTGTTTGGAGCTGTGGCCGCAAGGTCTCTGGTGCCTGTCGTGGCGGCAATCCCTGAACCCGGTGGTGGACACCGGAAGTAAGGGATGCCGTCAAGCTGAAGAAGGAGTCCTATCAGGCCATGTTGACCTCCAGGATTCCTGAGGCAGCTGACGGGTATCGGCAGGCCAGGCATGCCGCAGCTTGGGCAGTTGTGGAGGCAAAAACCAGGAATGGGGAGGCCATGGAGAAGGACTATCGGTCAGCCTCGAAGAAATTCTGGCAAACCGTCCGGTGCCTCAGGAGGGGGAAGCAGTACTCTGCCAACACTGTTTACAGTGCGGGTGGGGAGTTGTTGACCTCTACTGGGGACATTGTCAGGTGGTGGAAGGAATACTTTGAGGACCTTCAGCATGCACTGGGGTGGTTTGCAGCCGAGTGTGAAGCGGCTGGGATGAGAATCAGCACCTCCAAGTCCGAGGCCATGGTTCTCGACCGGAAAAGGGTGGCTTGCCCTCTCCAGGTTGGTGGAGAAGTGTGGCGGTTGGGGACAGTGCCTCTGGAGTGGCAGACTGGGGTGGTGGTCCCTCTTTTTAAGAAAGGGGACCGGAGAGTGTGCTCCAATTATAGGGGAATCACACTTCTCAACCTCCCAGGGAAGGTTTACTCCAGGGTACTGGAAAGGAGAATTCGGCCGATAGTCGAACCTCGGATCCAGGAGGAACAATGCGGTTTTCGTCCTGGTCGCAGAACACTGGACCAGCTCTATACCCTTCATAGGGTGCTCGAGGGTTCATGGGAGTTTGCCCAACCAGTCCACATGTGCTTTGTGGACCTGGAGAAGGCATTCAACCATGTCCCTCATGGTATTCTGTGGGGAGTGCTTCGGGAGTATGGGGTTCGGGGCTCTTTGCTAAGGGCTGTCCAGTCCCTGTACGAACGGAGCAGGAGTCTGGTTCGCATTGCCGGCAGTAAGTCAGACATGTTCCCAGTGCATGTTGGACTCCGGCAGGGCGGCCCTTTGTCACCAGTTCTGTTCATAATTTTTATGGACAGAATTTCTAAGCGCAGCCAGGGGCCAGAAGGAATCCTGTTTAGGAACCACAGGATTTCATCTCTGCTTTTTGCGGATGATGTTGTCCTGTTGGCTTCTTCAAAGCAGGACCTTCAGCATGCACTGGGGTGGTTTGCAGCTGAGTGTGAAGCGGCTGGGATGAGAATCAGCACCTCCAAGTCCGAGGCCATGGTTCTCGACCGGAAAAGGGTGGCTTGCCCTCTCCAGGTTGGTGGAGAAGTCCTGCCTCAAGTGGAGGAGTTTAAGTATCTTGGGATCTTGTTCACGAGTGAGGGAAGGATAGAGCATGAGGTCGACAGGCGGATCGGTGCAGCCTCTGCAGTGATGCGGTCGCTTTACCGGTCCGTTGTGGTGAAGAAGGAGCTGAGCCAAAAGGCGAAGCTCTCGATTTACCGGTCGATCTACGTTCTGACTCTCACCTATGGTCATGAGCTTTGGGTAATGACCGAAAGAACAAGATCGTGGATGCAAGTAGCCAAAGTAAGTTTCCTTTGCAGGGTGGCTGGGTGCTCCCTTAGAGATAGGGTGAGAAGCAGTCACTTGGGAGGAGCTCGGAGTAGAGCCACTGCTCCTCCACATCGAGAGGAATCAGCTGAGGTGGCTCAGGCATCTCTTTCAGATGCCTCTTGGATGCCTCCCTGGGGAGGTGTTCCAGGCATGTCCCCCCGGGAGGAGGCCCTGGGGAAGACCCAGGACACACTGGAGGGACTATGTCTCTTGGCTGGTCTGGGAACGCCCCGGTGTTCTTCCCGAGGAGCTGGCCGAGGTGTCTGGGGAAAGGGAAGTTTGGGCTTCCATGCTCAGACTGCTGCCTCCACGACCCGGCCCCGGATAAGCGGATGAAGACGAGACGAGACAGTCTGTAAACGGCTGGGGACTAAGGAGACAAGTTGCTCAAGTTTAGGGATAGGAATGTTAACCCATTCTTGTCTAATGTAGGATTCTAGTTGTTCAACTGTCTTAGGTCTTTTTTGTCGTATCTTCCGTTTTATGATGCGCCAAATGTTTTCTATGGGTGAAAGATCTGGACTGCAGGCTGGCCAGTTCAGCACCCGGACCCTTCTTCTACGCAGCCATGATGCTGTAATTGATGCAGTATGTGGTTTGGCATTGTCATGTTGGAAAATGCAAGGTCTTCCCTGAAAGAGACGTCATCTGGATGGGAGCATATGTTGCTCTAGAACCTGGATATACCTTTCAGCATTGATGGTGTCTTTCCAGATGTGTAAGCTGCCCATGCCACATGCACTAATGCAACCCCATACCATCAGAGATGCAGGCTTCTGAACTGAGCGCTGATAACAACTTGGGTCGTCCTTCTCCTCTTTAGTCCGAATGACACGGCGTCCCTGATTTCCATAAAGAACTTCAAATTTTGATTCGTCTGACCACAGAACAGTTTTCCACTTTGACACAGTCCATTTTAAATGAGCCTTGGCCCAGAGAAGACGTCTGCGCTTCTGGATCATGTTTAGATGCGGCTTCTTCTTTGAACTATAGAGTTTTAGCTGTCAACGGCGGATGGCACGGTGAATTGTGTTCACAGATAATGTTCTCTGGAAATATTCCTGAGCCCATTTTGTGATTTCCAATACAGAAGCATGCCTGTATGTGATGCAGTGCCATCTAAGGGCCTGAAGATCACGGGCACCCAGTATGGTTTTCCGGCCTTGACCCTTACGCACAGAGATTCTTCCAGATTCTCTGAATCTTTTGATGATATTATGCACTGTAGATGATGATATGTTCAAACTCTTTGCAATTTTACACTGTCGAACTCCTTTCTGATATTGCTCCACTATTTGTCGGCGCAGAATTAGGGGGATTGGTGATCCTTTTCCCATCTTTACTTCTGAGAGCCACTGCCACTCCAAGATGCTCTTTTTATACCCAGTCATGTTAATGACCTATTGCCAATTGACCTAATGAGTTGCAATTTGGTCCTCCAGCTGTTCCTTTTTTGTACCTTTAACTTTTCCAGCCTCTTATTGCCCCTGTCCCAACTTTTTTGAGAAGTGTTGCTGTCATGAAATTTCAAATAAGCCAATATTTGGCATGAAATTTCAAAATGTCTCACTTTCAACATTTGATATGTTGTCTATGTTCTATTGTGAATACAATATCAGTTTTTGAGATTTGTAAATTATTGCGTTCTGTTTTTATTTACAGTTTGTACTTTGTCCCAACTTTTTTGGAATCGGGGTTGTAATAAAAATACAGTAAATAGCCCTGTTTGTCAACTGTAGTAATCCATATTATGTCAAGAACCACTCAACTAAGTAAAGAGAAATAACAGTCATTACTTTAAGACACGAAGTGTCTTTTAGTTAATTAAAATAAAGAAAAAACATAAAATTTGAAGGTGTTTCCAAACTTTTGACTGGTACTGTATATAGATATAGATATACACTCACTTTCATAATAAGAACACCTGTACACCTGCTTGTTTATGCAGATATCCAATCAGCCAATCATGTGACAGCAGGACAGAGCATGTATTCCTGCACACACAGGTTGAGAGCTTCAGTTAAGGTTCACATCAAACATCCGAATGAAGAGAAAGGGGGGAAAATGTGATCTCTGTTACTTTAACCATGGTATGGTTGTTGGTGCCAGATGGGCTGGTTTGAGTGTTTCAGAAACTGCTGATCTCCTGGGAATTTCACACACAACTGTCTCTAGAGTTTACACAGAATAGTGTGAAAAACAAACTAACTTAAAAAACAAAAAACCCAACAACCAGAGGATGCAAAGGATCTGCAGGCTTAAACATCTTGTCGATCAGAGGAAAATGACCAGACTGGTCTGAGCTGACAGGAAGTCTATAGTAACTCAAATAAGCACTCTTTACAACTGTAGCGAGCAGAAAAGCATTTCAGAATGTGAATGCTCAACACATCAAACCTTGAGGTGGGTGGGCTACAACAGCAGAAGATCAGGTCAGATTCCATTCCTGTCACCAAGGAAGAGTCAAATTTGACAGTTGAAGATTAGGGAAAAAAATTCACCTGGTCTTTTTCTAGTCTTCAACTGATCAGTTTCAGTGAGCCTGTGCCCATGATCACCTCAGATTCTTGTTCTTGGCTGATAGGAGTGGAATGTGATGTGGTCCTCTGCTGTTGTAGCCCAGTTACTGCTCTGGGTATGTGTGTGTTCATTGCTTCAGATGGGTGAAATGCAGAGAGGAATTTCACAGTACTTGAGTGTACGTGATTAAATAAAGTTGTTGTTTTTGTTCATCTTCTAACTCAATGCTCGATGTTTTGTGCAAGCTGAGATGCTTTTCTGCTCACCACAGTTGTAAAGAGTGATTATACGAGTTACTGGCAGCTTCCTTCCTGGCAGCTCAAACTAATCTGGCCATTTGCCTCTGACCTCTCTTATCAACATGGCATTTCCACACACGCAAATGTCGCTGGGTGGCATGGTGGTGTAGTGGTTAGCGCTGTCGCCTCACAGCAAGAAGGTCCGGGTTCGAGCCCCGTGGCCGGCGAGGGCCTTTCTGTGCGGAGTTTGCATGTTCTCCCCGTGTCCGCGTGGGTTTCCTCCGGGTGCTCCGGTTTCCCCCACAGTCCAAAGACATGCAGGTTAGGTTAACTGGTGACTCTAAATTGACCGTAGGTGTGAATGTGAGTGTGAATGGTTGTCTGTGTCTATGTGTCAGCCCTGTGATGACCTGGCGACTTGTCCAGGGTGTACCCCGCCTTTCGCCCGTAGTCAGCTGGGATAGGCTCCAGCTTGCCTGCGACCCTGTAGAACAGGATAAAGTGGCTAGAGATAATGAGATGAGATGAGATGAGATAATGAGACAAATGTCACTTAGTCTTTTTTGTTTTTGATCATTCTGTGTAAACCCTTGAAAGTGTTGTGTGCTAAAATCCCAGATCATCAGCAGTTTCTGAAATAATCAAACCAGCCCATCTGGCACCAACATTCATGTCACGATCAAAGCCACAGAGATCATGTTTTAAGAAGAAGAAGCCTTTATTTGTCACGTGCACACCAAAATTCGTCCTCTGCATTTAACCCATCTGAAGCGGTGAACACACGCATGCGCACACATACCCAGAGCAGTGGACACTATACGACAGCGCCTGGGGAGCAGTTGTCAAGGCCACTTCAGCCCAAGGCCACCCCATGTTAACCTGATCACATGTTTTGAACTCTGGGGAAAACCGGAGCACCCAAAGGAACCCCATGTTGACATGGGGAGAACATGCAAACTCCACACAGAAAGGCCCCTGTCAGCTACTGGACTCAAATCCAGAACCTTCTTGCTGCGAGGCGACAGCGCTAACCACTACACCACCGTGCCGCCAGAATCAGGATGTATTTATTGATAAAGACATCAGAGCAGGCAGCACAGTGGTTAGCGCTGTCGCTTCACAGCAAGGAGGTCCTGGGTTCGAGCCCAGTGGCCGATGAGGGCCTTTCTGTGTGGAGTTTGCATGTTCTCCCCGTGTCCGCGTGGGTTTCCTCCGGGTGCTCCGTTTTCCCCCACAGTCCAAAGACATGCAGGTTAGGTTAACTGGTGACTCTAAATTGACCGTAGGTGTGAATGTGAGTGTGAATGGTTGTCTGTGTCTATGTGTCAGCCCTGTGATGACCTGGCGACTTGTCCAGGGTGTACCCTGCCTCTCGCCCATAGTCAGCTGGGATAGGCTCCAGCTTGCCTGCGACCCTTTAGAACAGGATAAGTGGCTACAGGTAACAGCTGGATGGATGGACGGACGGACATCAGAGCACTTACGCAAGTCTCTCTGGACATGCAAGTGCCATAAATGTAAAGCTTATTTGGCTATATTGAGCCAAATATGCACACTACTGTTTCTTACATGTTCACTGATCACAAAACAGTTCACTGCTATGGAATGCTGAAGTGCAACTATGAATAACACACACTGATTCACTATTCTAAATGAGAATTGTAGAAAAGGTTGAAGGCAAATATGTAGGGTCAATTTGATGACATTTTCGTTTCTCATGACAATACCAATACTAAAACCTTGCATACCTATCTTTTTTTTTATGCCTCCACCACTGAAAGGTGCAGGAGGCATTATGTTTTCGGGTCGTCCATCCATGCTTGCGTCCGTGCGTGCGTATGTACGTCCGTCCATCCATCCCGAAACCTTGTGAACGCATTATCTCCAAGGCTAATGAAAGGAATTTCACCAAACTTTCACCATTTGTGTGCTATGGGACAAACATGAACTGATTAGATTTTGAGATCAAAAGGTCTAAGGTCAAGGTCACTGTGAGGTCAAATGTCTGTCCGTGTGCGTCCGTCCCAAAACCTTGTGAACGCGAGATCTCAAAGGCTAATGAAAGGAATTTCACCAAACTTTCACCATTCGTGTGTTTTGGGACAATCATGAACTAATTAGATTTTGAGATCAAAAGGTCTAAGGTCAAGGTCACCGTGAGGTCAAGTGTCTGTCCGAAAACCTTATGAAAATATCTCCAAAGCGAATGAAAGGAATTTCACCAGACTTTCACCATTTGTGCATTTGGGGACAAAGATAAACTGATTAGATTTTGAGATCAAAAGGTCTAAGGTCAAGGTCACTGTGAGGTCAAATGTCTGTCCGAAAACCTTGTGAACACAATATCTCCAAGGCTAATACAAGTAATTTCACCAGATCAAGATTGCTGTGAGGTCAAATGTCCATCCCCAAATCACAACTTAATAAGGCGCGTAGTCTACCAGGCGGAGGCATCCCCATCGACGCCGTTGGCGTCGAGTTCTATCTAGTTAAAACCTACTATACTTTCATCTCCCCTCCCCCCCATTTCCTAGAAGCATTTAATTAAAATACAGGCAAACATGCAAAGCTTTTTATTCAATTAAGCTTGTTTACTTACATGGCAAATATAATACATTATGAAGTAACAAAAAATACAAAATCATCTTTCTTTATACATAAACATTTTCAGTAAAAAAAAAAAAAAGCAACAACAAACAAGCACTTCTCCAAATCCATTTCCAATCTTTTCCATTTGTTAAAGGATTGGAATGAATTTTTGTCCAATATCCAATCCACCTTTTTTTTTTTGTTGGTATCAGCCTCATATTTATCCTGGGTAAGAGATCAGTGCCAAGTCTCGTCAATTTATATAAGCGTAAACATGATTATACTGTAACAATCAGCTGGTTATAACTATACATATAAAAAATACTGAAACACAGATTAAACAAAAAAGCATTTTATTACAGAAGAGGAAAATTTGTAAAGAGACATTGCCTCATAAAATGTCAGCCTAAGGCAAGCAGGAAAAGGGACTTGAAATAAAAAATTAAAATAAAAAAAAATAGTACACAAAAATAAAAAGTAGTTCCAAATCACACTGCTTCACAATTATTTCAGTTTTCTGCATCACAGAACTGTAGAGTTAATTCTATACATACAGTATACTGGCCTGTGGAGCTCAATCCAAACACTTAAGTCTTACTGGTTCAGCTAGTGATGGTCTTTAATATCATCTGCATATTAGTTTCGGGTTGGTGTTAAACTCCAGTAGTAATTTTATTCCAACAGCCTTAATGAATTCATAGCGATCACCCAGGACTGGAATTGAGAATTATTTATCTAATCGTCTGGCCTTGGTCTCTTATGTCCTTAGAAATTGTTTCCCCTTTAAAGTGAGCAACTTCCCTGCCAAATTCCTGAAAAGTAAAAGCTCTTGATCAGCACATTTGGGGAATTTTATTTCCCAGCCTGCTGAGCTTGGCGGCGCAGCAATATATAAATTTTTTCTTTGATCCAGTCTTTGTTGTTGGGTTGATACGTCTGTGTGTCAGCTCGGTACCTAAGGGACAAAAGGCAGAAACAAAAGCATTGTGAGCAATTTATTTTGCTGTCACATTTTTGCACAATAAATTCATTTTTTCTATGCAGGGTATGCAGCAGTGTTTTTTTTTCCCCCCCCAAAGAGTTCTTTTCTTAAAGAATGATGGTGTTTGGATAGTTTGAAAATCAAAGCTGAGTAACTGTTCATGTGTGGCTGAAGACTGGGAATAAAATAAATTTTGAATTCCAGTTCAGCAAATGCACAGTGAGAATCTGATCTTGAGGATTCACTCAATCCATCACAAAGCCAAGGGAATGCAAAGAGAGACAGGATGCATCACTCTCCTAAAACAGGCTGCTAAAGCACATCTACAGCCATCATAGGAAACATTACTAAATCAGGGTTTTGGATTAGACCTGAGGAGTAATTTCGCTTTAAATGAGATTCCAGGTTAGAGCAAGTGACCGAAACAGTAGCTAGATGTAAAGCTGTATGTATTCAATATTTGATAAATTAAAAATTGCATTCTTGTCACCTTATTAAGCAGATAGTTGAACAGCACATACAGTGGGGCAAAAAAGTATTTAGTCAGCCACCAATTGTGCAAGTTCTCCCACTTAAAAAGATGAGAGAGGCCTGTAATTTTCATCATAAATATACCTCAACTATGAGAGACAAAATGAGGAAAAAAAATCCAGAAAATCACATTGTCTGATTTTTAAAGAATTTATTTGCAAATTATGGTGGAAAATAAGTATTTGGTCAATAACAAAAGCTCATCTCAATACTTTGTTATATACCCTTTGTTGGCAATGACAGAGGTCAAACGTTTTCTGTAAGTCTTCACAAGGTTTTCACACACTGTTGCTGGTATTTTGGCCCATTCCTCCATGCAGATGATCTCTAGAGCAGTGATGTTTTGGGGCTGTCGCTGGGCAACACGGACTTTCAACTCTCTCCAAAGATTTTCTATGGGGTTGAGATCTGGAGACTGGCTAGGCCACTCCAGGACCTTGAAATGCTTCTTACGAAGCCACTCCTTCGTTGCCCGGGCGGTGTGTTTGGGATCATTGTCATGCTGAAAGACCCAGCCACGTTTCATCTTCAATGCCCTTGCTGATGGAAGGAGGTTTTCACTCAAAATCTCACGATACATGGCCCCATTCATTCTTTCCTTTACACGGATCAGTCGTCCTGGTCCCTTTGCAGAAAAACAGCCCCAAAGCATGATGTTTCCACCCCCATGCTTCACAGTAGGTATGGTGTTCTTTGGATGCAACTCAGCATTCTTTCTCCTCCAAACACAAGTTGAGTTTTTACCAAAAAGTTATATTTTGGTTTCATCTGACCATATGACATTCTCCCAATCCTCTTCTGGATCATCCAAATGCTCTCTAGCAAACTTCAGATGGGCCTGGACATGTACTGGCTTAAGCAGGGGGACACGTCTGGCACTGCAGGATTTGAGTCCCTGGCGGCGTAGTGTGTTACTGATGGTAGCCTGTGTTACTGATGGTAGCCTTTGTTACTTTGGTCCCAGCCCTCAGCAGGTCATTCACTAGGTCCCCCCGTGTGGTTCTGGGATTTTTGCTCACCGTTCTTGTGATCATTTTGACCCCACGGGGTGAGATCTTGCGTGGAGCCCCAGATTGAGGGAGATTATCAGTGGTCTTGTATGTCTTCCATTTTCTAATAATTGCTCCCACAGTTGATTTCTTCACACCAAGCTGCTTACCTATTGCAGATTCAGTCTTCCCAGCCTGGCGCAGGTCTACAGTTTTGTTTCTGGTGTCCTTTGACAGCTCTTCGGTCTTGGCCATAGTGGAGTTTGGAGTGTGACTGTTTGAGGTTGTGGACAGGTGTCTTTTATACTGATAACGAGTTCAAACAGGTGCCATTAATACAGGTAACGAGTGGAGGACAGAGGAGCCTCTTAAAGAAGAAGTTACAGGTCTGTGAGAGCCAGAAATCTTGCTTGTTTGTAGGTGACCAAATACTTATTTTACCGAGGAATTTACCAATTAATTCATTAAAAATCCTACAATGTGATTTCCTGGATTCTTTACCCCCATTCTGTCTCTCATAGTTGAAGTGTACCTATGATGAAAATTACAGGCCTCTCTTATCTTTTTAAGTGGGAGAACTTGCACAATTGGTGGCTGACTAAATACTTTTTTGCCCCACTGTATATTCACCTATTCTTTCTCCTACAAAATTCCTACATCTTGCTTTAAAGAAGCCAAGATTATTGACATTAATCCATAGAACTGATACAGAACACTCTAATAATATCCATCCATTATCCATAACCGCTTGTTCTGTGCAGGGTAAGAAGAAGAAGAAACCTTTATTCGTCACATGCACACTTCAAGCACAGTGAAATTCATCCTCTGCATTTAACCCATCTGAAGCAGTGAACACACACGCAGCAGTGGGCAGCCACACCAGAGCGCCCGGGGAGCAGTCAGGAGTCAGGTACCTTGCTCAAGGGCACCTCAGCCCAAGGCCGCCCCACATCAACCTAACTGCATGTCTTTGGATTGTGGGGGAAACCGGAGCACCCGGAGGAAACCCACGCAGACACGGGGAGAACATGCAAACTCCACACAGAAAGGCCCTCGCCGGCCACTGGGTTCGAACCCAGAACCTTCTTGCTGTGAGGTGACAGTGCTAACCATTACACCACCGTGCCGCCCTGCTCTAATATGTTAATTTTAATTTGCTGTATAGTTTGGACTCTGAGGGTACGAAAAAATGTTTTCCAAAGTGGATGGATACAACAGTCATTATTTAAAAACCACAACATGCAATTAACTATTTTGAAATTCCGTTCCTGAATGTGGACAGCCAGAAATAAAGATAAACAACTAAAAAGTATTTGCTACTAGGATTGACTTTTGAGTTGATTTGTTCAAAAGTTTTTCATCCACAGAAGTTTGGACGGTCAACTACACTGCAACCTGTAATATTATGAAGCTCATAGACAGAAAAGTATAGAATACACAATCACCTCTGGCCCACTGTACTCATCTGCAATGACAATTTTCACTCTGCAAACAGTCATCTAATACATCTTACAAATAATGCAATTACAACCTACAGTGGATATAAAAAAATTGTACACACCCCATTAAAATGATTTTTTTTTTACATCAGAAAAACCTATAAGGCCACAATAAATAATTTCCAAACTTTTCCCACCTTTAATGTGGTCTATAACCTGTACAGTTCAATTGAAAAACTAACAAATCTGTTTGGGGGAAAAACATAAATAAAAATAAAAAATGTACAATAAGCTGGTTGCATAAGTGTGCACACCTTTAAACTAACACTTTGTTGAAGCACATTTTGATTTAATTACAGCATTCAGTCTTTTTGGGTCAGAGTCTATCAGCCTGACACATCTAGACTTGGCAATATTTGCCCACTCTTCCTCGCAAAAGGGCTCCAAATCTGTCAGATGGTGAGGGCATCTCTTGTGCACAGCCCTCTTCAGGTCACCCCACAGATTTTCAATTGGATTTAGGTCTGAGCTCTGGCTGGGCCATTCCAAAACTTTAATTTTCTTCTGGTGAAGCCATTCTTTTGCTGATTTCGATGTACGCTTGGGGTCACTGTCGTGCTGAAAGATGAAATTTCTCTTCATCTTCAGCTTTCTAGCAGACACCTGAAGATTTGGGGCCAAAATTGACTGGTATTTAGGATTGTTCATAATTCCCTCCACCTTGACTAAAGCCCCTGTTCCAGCTGAAGAAAAACAACCCCAAAACATGATGCTGCCACCACCATGCTTCACCATGAGTATGGTGCTCTTTTGGTGATGCGCAGTGTTGTTTTTGTGTCAAACATACCTATTGGAATTGTGGCCAAAAAGTTCAACCTTGGTTTCATCAGGCCATAACACATTTTCCCACATGCTTTTGGGAGAGCTGATGGTAATTTTTGCAAAATTTAGCCGGGCCTGGATGTTTTTCTTTGACCTTATCTGATAGTCCAGACATATGGAGAATACGGGAGATTGTTGTCACATGTAGTACACAACTAGTACTTGCCAGAAATTCCTGCAGCTCCTTCAGTGTTGCTGTGGCCTCTCGGCAGCCTCCCTGACCAGTTTCCATCTTGTTTTTTCATCAATTTTGGAGGGACGTCCAGTTCTCGGTAATGTCACTGTTGTCCCATATTTTCTCCACTTCTTGATGACTGTCTTCACTGTGCTCCATGGTATATCTAATGCTGTGGAAATGTTTTTGTACCCTTCTCCTGACTGATGCCTTTCAACAATGAGATCCCTTTGACGCTTTGTAAGCTCTCTGTGAACCCTGGCTTTTGCTGGAGGAGCAACTGAGTAAATGTCTGAACTTTATTTGGGGTTAATCAGAGTCATTTTAATTGATGGCAGATGTGAACCCAAAAAGTCTGAATGCTGTAATTAAATAAAAAGGTGCTTCAAGAAAGTATTAGTTTAAGGGTGTGCACACTTATGCAACCAGCTTATTGTACGTTTTTTATGTTGTTCCCCCTAACAGATTTGTTTGTTTTTCAATTGAATTGTACAGGTTATAGGTCACATTAAATGTGGGAAAAGTTTGGAAATTATTTATTGTGGTCTCATTTTTTTTTTTTTACATCAGAAAAACCTACCATTTTAACAGGGTGTGTACACTTTTTATATCCACTGTGGGAAGCATTGTGTGTCAAGCTGTACTTTAACCTGCCATATTTTCACATCTGTATTATTCGTGATGAACTGACAGGCAAAACAGTACCATGTTTTAGCAGACACTTAGCAATATTTTTGGGTTATTCACTTCTCATTTTTTCTGTATAATTCAAGTTAAGTTAAAGTCCTTCCTGCGCTGTGTCGGGCGGCGCCGATCTCCGTTTCCGCAGCCCTCGGCCTCTCGCCTATTATATAGCTAGGGTTACAGTGGGGGGCTAGTCCTCTGGTAACCACGAGAGTTTAACTCCCCACTCACATCTGTATTGCAGCGTGCCTTGCCAGATGGTAGTAGGTATCATTTTTATGATGGTCTTTGGTATGACCCGACCGTGAATAGAACTCACGATCTCCCGATTGAGAGGTGGACATGCTACCACTAGGCCACTAGCCGGTCACCACTGTAATTTCTGTCTCCTTTCTGTGCCCTTGAGGATTCTTCTTGAGATTTATTTTCTGGTGACTGTAGACTGTGTAGAGCTGACAGTCACACTGGCTGCATTTTGACCTTGTTGATGCTGACTTCTGATTTTCAAGCAGTGAATAGAATTGCACAGAAAGCCTACAGTACTTACACCAAGCAGCTGAGGTCTGCCAGGTCATCGATGAAATCAAACAGCTGACTAATGTCATATGTGATTGATGGACTGTTAGGATTCATTCGCTTTAGGTGCTCTTCATACATTTTACACACTCCTGTCCAAAGAAAACATCTCTGATAAGTACAGCGGTAGTGTATACAGTGTTCCCCCCCCCCCCCCATGGGTTCCATCTATTCTCCACAGACCAGGTACATCATAATTAATAATTATTCGCCAAAGGCGAGGTGAATATCTGTGAATAGTAACCGAGATGAAGTCGATGTTATTATTCACCGATATTCACTGAGCCTGAGGCGGATAATTATTTTAGCATAAATACACAGGTGATTATTTAAAAAATTATTTATTTCAAACTTCAAAAGCGGCATGCAAATGTAATAAAGGCGTGCGCAGACTTGTGTCGCTTGTCTATGTCGAGTCACATAAAATACTTTGCTTTAAAATCGATAAGATAAATCACAATTCCACCTTACCTTTGAATAGTTTTAGACAAAATTTCGCAGCATCTTTAGTGCTTTTAGGAGCAGCATTTTCTTTCATAATTTGCTTTCTCACTTATGGTGACAAAGCGACTGGGCGCCATTTTGCCGAGTCGCTCAAGGTGATTATCGAGAAATAATCCGAATTTTTCGACCAATCAGCGCACACAATTTCCTTTAATCACCTCTGTATTTATACTAAAGGAAAACAATTCACAGGTATAACACTGGTCTAAATATTATCTTACCTTCCATGCACTCATTAACAGATTCATAATCAGCATACGTCCTTCCTTCTGGTCTCTTGGTGGGCTGAACAAGAAGAATAGTATGGGACTGCAATATAAGCCATTTAGACTGATGTTAGTAATATACAGACACCACAACAACAACAATAATAATAAATACAGTGTTTATATTTAAAGGAATCATCCACCATGAATGACTTGCATTTCAATCTTTGTAATTAACACAATCTTCACTAAAGGACAAGATCCATCCATCCATTATCTGCAACCGCTGATCCTGTACAGGGTCACGGGCGAGCTGGAGCCTATCCCAGCTGACTATGGGCGAGAGCCGGGGTACACCCTGGTGACTTGTCCAGAGTGATCACAGGGCTAACACAGACAGACCATTCACACAACCATTCACATTCACGGTCAATTTAGAGCCACCCATTAGCCTAACCTGCACGTCTTTGGACTGTGGGGGAAACCGGAACAAGTAACTGATTCATTTTGGAAATTCTGAGTTGACCTTTTTGGTTTAAGCTTCGTTCGTTAACATGTTACTGTAATTTCAATTTGGTTATCGGTTTACTACATTACCCACATTAACTAAAATTTGATTTTCAACTCGGGGTGTGTGTGTGTCTTACTGAAGAATTCAAGTTCAACCTGTGTCATATCAGCATGGCTGCTCACACCGTCAACAGTAAATAAAATAAAATGTCACTTCACTACTTTATCTAGGGTTTATAGTAGTATTTAATTTAGATCAATCAACATACACAGTTAAATCTATTTCACTGATCACACAATTGTGTTTTGATTTAGTAAGTACATCATACACTCATGATCATTAATGTTAGCTGGCTCACTTGTTGCTAACAAAACACATGCTTTCGTGTAGGCATCCAACAACTTTCCCCACTTTGTAGCTCACATGCATCAGGCTTGAAAAGAACATATTTCCTTGTTCAGACTACCCACTTCTGAGTTGTACTACATGGCTAAATGTTTGTGGACACCTATCACATTCATATGTGCTTTCTGACCATCCCATTTCAGATTTAGTTGCTCTGTGTTATTGTTTAATAACCTCCTCTCTTCTCAGAAGGCTTTTGCCTGTGAGGATTTGCCCATTCAGCCACAAGAGCATTAATGAGATCAAGCACTGATGTTGAGCGAGGAGGCCTGGTGCCCAGTCAGGGTTCCAGTTCATCCTAAAGGTGTTCAGTGGAGTTGAAGTCAGCACTTTGTGCAGGCCACTCAAGTTCTTCTACTCTAAACTTAGCACATCGGGTCTTTATGGAGCTCGCTTTGTGCACAGGAGCATTGTCATACAGGAACAGAGTTGGTCCATTTAGTTCTAATAAGGGCAGCTAAATGTTATTGCATACAAAGATATCCCAACAGTGTATGCAACAGGGTCAATCCATGTGAAATCACCAGAGGCCTTGCCACTGACCATCTCAGATTTGCTTCATGCTTTCTGGAAATATTGTCAGTGTGCCCAATAAATAGTGTACAAAAGTTTAGGCTTGTACCTTCATTAGTTTGAGATATAGGGGTTTTTAAAAAGGGGCGTGGCCCCAATTTCACTGTTGAAACGCGCGCTACAGAAAACGGACCTAACTTCCATAAGTCATTACTTTTAAACTATTCATGCAAGACACATTAAATTTTCAAGGATTGTTCTTCAATGCCAGATGCCTTTAAATACTAAAATAGAAAGTTCAAAGTTTAATATTTGCCAAGTTATGGCTTGCTGAAAATCATAAAATGTCTTCTATTGTGCTTTGGAGCAACTTTGACGCCCCATATCTCCACATTAAAGCACACCAGATCTTTCAAATGTTCTTATTTATTACTCATGTTATAGTACTCTTTAGGCAACTAGGTATGTGTTCAAAAGAAATCAAACTTTCTGATTTATTAGGCTTTAAAAAAAAATAAATTTTGCACCTATAATTCAAATGCATATTGCAAATGTATGACAAGGTCTACCATAAAAATAATTATACCACTGGAAAGAGCTTGTTCTGATTAGCAAATGCACAAAATATGAAGTTGGTACCCTAAACCAAACTATAAATATTAAGGTATCAAGTATGGCATGTTTTACGATAGACGGAAATGCTATTTTAAGGCATATTACAATACAATTACAAACCTACAGTGTAGGAAAAATAACAACCTTAAAATACTTTATTTGAAGAGCTTAAACAGTGTATTGATTTGCTTTTCCACATCAGATGGAAGTTTATACTGCCTGCCAGTTGATGTAAGCGGAGCATCAATGATTTTCATGACATGCACCAGAGGGACCCAACAGTTATCCTCTCTCCTGGGTCAGCTGTAAGTCTGAAAAGGACCATGAGGATGCATAAATGTTACTTGTACATCTTGTTCCTCCTCTGATAATGCATGAATGTTGCCTATCCACCACTGTCTGTCATACAAACATACAACATATTTACCAGGAATTGTATCTGCCAGAGAGACTGCTGATTTAACAGGGGTTTTATGCATTACTTGTGGCCGATCCCCACTCATATCCACAATGAAGCTAGGACCACCTGACACCCTGCTGACCTGCAGCTGGTTGGACATGATTGGAACGAATGAGTGGTTGTCTCTTGTTCCAGGAATAGTAGCTGACCTTGAAAATCTTGTCTCCAATGCTTTTCCACTCTCCATAACTTCCCTTGTACCAACCCAGATGAAATGGATGTTCTTGATGTTTTTCTGCCCACAAAAACAGATCAGATGGGGTTAGTATGTGATCAGTCGTGACTGCCTGGAAGCTAGCTCGAGCTGCTGACCGCTTTACAGTGCCTCCAATACCATCACAGGGTGATTTACCATGAGAAGTGGCAAAGAAATGCCATTCTGCCAAAAGTCCAAAATCGTCTGCATGCTTTATTAGATTTGTGAAATTTTTATAGTTTTTGTATTGGGCTGCTGATCCGTCACTGAAGTAAATTACCTTTTTCAGCTGGGGATGTATCTGGCTGGCAAATGGAAGCTCAAATATGTGCTTCTAAGGGATGGTGATAAAAATCCTCATGAATTTTGTGGTTTTTCAGTTTTTATGCATCTCTGGATGCATCCAAGTAGATTATATGCCTTAAAACAGCATTTCCGTCTATCGTAAAACATGCCGTACTTGATACCTTAATATTTATAGTTTGGTTTAGGGTACCAACTTCATATTTTGTGCATTTGCTAATCAAAACAAGCTCTTTCCAGTGGTATAATTGTTTTTATGGTAGACCTTGTCATACATTTGCAATATGCATTTGAATTATAGGCACAAAATGTTTATTTTCTTTTTAAAGCCTAATAAATCAGAAAGTTTGATTTCTTTTGAACACATACCTAGTTGCCTAAAGAATACTATAACATGAGTAATAAATAAAATTTGAAAGATCTGGTGTGCTTTAATGTGGAGATATGGGGCGTCAAAGTTACTCCAAAGCACGACAGAAGACATTTTGTTATGATTTTCAGCAAGCCATAACTTGGCAAATATTGAACTGTGAACTTTCTATTTTAGTATTTAAAGGCAGCTGGCATTGAAGAACAATCCTTGAAAATTCCCTGTATCTTGCATGAATAGTTTAAAAGTAATGACTTATGGAAGTTAGGTCCGTTTTCTGTAGCGCGCGTTTCAACAGTGAAATTGGGGCCACGCCCCTTTTTAAAAACCCCTATATCTCAAACTAATGAAGGTACAAGCCTAAACTTTTGTACACTATTTATTGGGCACACTGACAATATTTCCAGAAAGCATGAAGCAAATCTGCCAGATTGTGTTTACATCCTCGACACGAGTGCAGCCATTACTGCCGCCTGTGTTGCCAGATTGTGTTTACATCCTCGACACGAGTGCAGCCATTACTGCCGCCTGTGTTGCCAGATTGTGTTTACATCCTCGACACGAGTGCAGCCATTACTGCCGCCTGTGTTGCCAGATTGTGTTTACATCCTCGACATGAGTGCAGCCATTACTGCCACCTGTGTTGCCAGATTGTGTTTACATCCTCGACATGAGTGCAGCCATTACTTCCGCCTGTGTTGCCAGATTGTGTTTACATCCTCGACATGAGTGCAGCCATTACTGCCGCCTGTGTTGCCAGATTGCGCGTTTTACCGCCCAATCTGGGAGGTTTTATGTGCATTTTGAACATATTTTGGGCTGTAAAACGTCAGCAGTATCTGGCAACATTTTTTTTTTTTACTTAATACAAGAAATTAATGGATGCCAACGTTTTTGCCAAAATGGTATTTTATTTTCCATTGTTTAGGCAGCTTCAGCATCATACTGTGAGATTATGTTCAAATTGTTTTTTTCTTCTATGAAGCCTGAGCTATTTATTTTATTAGTTTATAATTATTGTTTAATTTAGTCTTCAGGAGAGACTGCCTGCACACAGTACTAGTATTAATAGTTTTTTTTCTTACATGAAAGCTGAGGCATTTATATTATATTTTAAGGTAACTTCATGTTGTGCTGTGAGGTTCTCTGGACTGTAACTTTTGAACCAACATTTAGATAAGTAAAGCCTATTTTTCTGCATTTTTGTAGTCCTGGTAAAGTTGTTTATAGGACCATTTCTCAGTGTCTGTTTTTTTAATCAATAGTTTTTCAGTAATAACTTAATATTTAACATATCACTCAATTTTAAACAACCCCCGCGCCTCCCCCATGGTCTCCAAAATTTCTGTGGGAAACACTGGCGTGCGTAACAATGCTAATCAAGCTTAAGCTAGACGACCCGCCTCAAATACCTGTCCCGGGTAAATGTTATCCCAATTTTAGATGGCCTGTTCCAAACCATCCCGCCCCATGAAAAATTCATACTTGCATATCTATCTATCTATCTATCTATCTATCTATCTATCTATCTATCTATCCCTGCACGCTTTGCGTGCATTATATCTGCCGCTGGCAGACATTTTACCGTTTTGCACCCTGCTGTAAATTATTTGTACCCTGCTATTCTCCCAAACTTTGAAGCCCCTGTATGGCTATATTTAATGTGTTTCAGGGTGGACTTTCACCTCGTTTTTCTTGTTAATTTATCTGGGGACCTTTATATTCAGCTGTTTGACATAACATTACTGGGTCATTTTATATTAAAATCTAAATGACTTGATTTATTTTACTGATATCAATGATAACAATGATCACTGACTAACTTCACTCCAGGGTGTTTTTGAAGCTTCGTTCGTCCTTCGTTTTGTAAGACCTGGAAAAGCTAAATTAAATTAAAACTATTGAAACTAAGCGTTAATTTGCAGTAAAGACATTTTTCTCCTTTAAAGATTATATTATTAGTATGACAGCAGACTAGCTTTACTAACTATTAGACCCATTTATTTATTTCTTTTTAGAGGTTTACTCCCACTGGTAATATAGTACACATTATATACAGGATACATCACAGATTATAAATGAAAACTGTACAATATTAAACTTAATGAGCTTAAGAGCAAACCATATCTGAAAGAGCTGCTCCGAAATCCACAAATACAAACTGCCCTGCTTCAGAAAACGCCACAAACTCAACTTCCGGTTATCTCCAATGTCAAAATTAGAGTCCCTCTACCGCTACTACTTATAATATAATATAATATAATATCTCATCTCATTATCTGTAGCCACTTTATCCTGTTCTATAGGGTCGCAGGCAAGCTGGAGCCTATCCCAGCTGACTACGGGCGAAAGGCGGGGTACACCCTGGACAAGTCGCCAGGTCATCACAGGGCTGACACATAGATACAGACAACCATTCACACTCACATTCACACCTACGGTCAATTTAGAGTCACCAGTTAACCTAACCTGCATGTCTTTGGACTGTGGGGGAAACCGGAGCACCCGGAGGAAACCCACGCGGACACGGGGAGAACATGCAAACTCCACACAGAAAGGCCCTCGCCGGCCACGGGGCTCGAACCCGGACCTTCTTGCTGTGAGGCGACAGCACTAACCACTACACCACCGTGCCACCCTCCTCTGACATACAGACAAAATTATTAACAACATCTCATCTCATCTCATTATCTCTAGCCGCTTTATCCTTCTACAGGGTCGCAGGCAAGCTGGAGCCTATCCCAGCTGACTACGGGCGAAAGGCGGGGTACACCCTGGACAAGTCGCCAGGTCATCACAGGGCTGACACATAGACACAGACAACCATTCACACTCACATTCACACCTACGGTCAATTTAGAGTCACCAGTTAACCTAACCTGCATGTCTTTGGACTGTGGGGGAAACCGGAGCACCCGGAGGAAACCCACGCGGACACGGGGAGAACATGCAAACTCCGCACAGAAAGGCCCTCGCCGGCCACGGGGCTCGAACCCGGACCTTCTTGCTGTGAGGCGACAGCACTAACCACTACACCACCGTGCCACCCTCCTCTGACATACAGACAAAATTATTAACAACAAACGAACAAAAAAAGGATAAACTAGAATGATCATTAAAAAAATAAAAGAATAATGGGGAATGATCAGTAAGAATGTGGCTCAGAAAAAAAAGCATTATTTGGGTGGAACTGAAATATTGACATTTTGCTCTGTGACTGAACTGAGAGACAAGTTTCTGAATGGTCTTAGATCTTTAGTCACTTTACAAAATGTCACAAAGGTAAGAAAGCACAACTTTATTCATCACACACTTGTGAAATTCCTCTCTGCATTTAACCCATCTGAAGCAGTGTGTGAAGCACACACACATACCCAGAGCAGTGGGCAGCCTGGGGAGCAGTTGGGAGTTAGGTGCCTCGCTCAAGCCCGTCCCATATTAACCTAATCTTTGAACAGTGGGGAAAACCGGAGCACCCAGAGGAAACCCATGCAGACACAGGGAGAACATGCAAACTTCACACAGAAAAGCTCTCGCCAGCTGCTGGGCTCAAACCCGGAACCTTCTTGCTGTGTGGCGACCGTGCTAATCACTTACACCACCGTGCCGTATAAAGCAGACGTGGCCTTTTGTGTTTATGCTACAATCAAGAACACACATCTTCTCAATAGTGATAAGCCCACATCAATTAAACAAACATGTTTGTTTTCCAGCAAAAACATGACACTGATACAGTTATTATAACTGCCAATCTTTCACCTCAACAATATTGCTATAAGGGTTCAATTTGTATTCAGTGTTAAGGATGTTCAGTTAGTATCAGGCTCTTTGTACTGAACTGTAGCTCTCAAACACATTAACCATGTCCATATCTCCCCTTAATTTATACTGAATATGTATTTCACACGGGCGGCACGGTGGTGTAGTGGTTAGCGCTGTCGCCTCACAGCAAGAAGGTCCGGGTTCGAGCCCTGTGGCCGGCGAGGGCCTTTCTGTGCGGAGTTTGCATGTTCTCCCCGTGTCTGCGTGGGTTTCCTCCGGGTGCTCCAGTTTCCCCCACAGTCCAAAGACATGCAGGTTAGGTTAACTGGTCCGTAGGTGTGAATGTGAGTGTGAATGGTTGTCTGTGTCTATGTGTCAGCCCTGTGATGACCTGGTGACTTGTCCAGGGTGTACCCCGCCTTTCACCCGTAGTCAGCTGGGATAGGCTCCAGCTTGCCTGCGACCCTGTAGAACAGGATAAAGCGGCGAGAGATAATGAGATAAGATGAGATGAGATGTATTTCACACTTCCACTTGTTTTGTTAAGGTGATATATTTATCTTTACTTTGGAAATTCATAGTACTAGTCTTCTATCTATCTATATTCATTATGTTACTTTACACTAGAGTATGTGGCAAACTTTGGACCCTTCAGTTCTCTTAAATGCTAGTGACTAATTTATTTTGAAATTTGCTCTGTTGTTTCTGGAACATTGCGTCATATGCACCTAACTGTAAGTGATCGCCCTCTAGTGGACATTTGAGAAAATACAATAATACCGGAAGTACATCAATCAGCCATAACATTAAAACCAGCGACACGTGACGTGAATAACATTGATTGTCTCGTTACAATGGGCAAAAATGCGCAAGCAGAAGGATGTGAGAAACTTTAACAAGGCATGTTATAGATGCAATTTATCCAAAAATCTAAAAAAAGAAAGTGTGTAAAAAATTGTATAATTTGTATGTTGCAAATAAGTGTTTTTTTTTTTGGTAAGAATTAGGCTAAATGGCAAATTTATCAGCCAGGTCATTTGCAAACTTTACAAACTGGGCTTCTGTATGTAATTTGATGTATTTTACTGTATGACAGGAGTGCTATATTAGTATCTGAGTGTATAATGTTTATAAATCAGTGGTTCTGTCTTTAGTAGCACAGCCAATGTGTCCATGATTGCTATTATTTAGCTACAGTACTATAAAATAAAACCCACCATTATTAAAATTGTATTTATTATAGTGTTCTTAAAGATATTAACTGTTCATTTAAATTAAATGTGTGTAATCCAAACCTTAATATCTGAAAAACAACAGCTATAAATAATTTTCAGTGGAAATCTCATCTCATTGTCTCTAGCCGCTTTATCCTGTTCTACAGGGTCGCAGGCAAGCTGGAGCCTATCCCAGCTGACTACGGGCGAAAGGCGGGGTACACCCTGGACAAGTCGCCAGGTCATCACAGGGCTGACACATAGACACAGACAACCATTCACACTCACATTCACACCTACGGTCAATTTAGAGTCACCAGTTAACCTAACCTGCATGTCTTTGGACTGTGGGGGAAACCGGAGCACCCGGAGGAAACCCACGCGGACACGGGGAGAACATGCAAACTCCACACAGAAAGGCCCTCGCCGGCCACGGGGCTCGAACCCAGGACCTTCTTGCTGTGAGGCGACAGCGCTAACCACTACACCACCGTGCCGCCCCTTCAGTGGAAATGTCAGGGAAAAAAAAGTTCCTGATCTGTAGCCAGAATATTTTTGTACACTTATTTACTTCCTGATATATATTTTAATTTAAGGATTACTCTACTCTATACTCAACATGTATACGCTGCAGTATCCACATGGACATGTTTATATAAATTTGTGATCTGTTAAAAAGGCCAAAAATAAAAGCAATGTATAAAATTTATTTATTATTATTATGTTTCAACTAGCCCTGTGATGACCTGGCGACTTGTCCAGGGTGTACCCCGCCTTTCGCCCGTAGTCAGCTGGGATAGGCTCCAGCTTGCCTGCGACCCTGTAGAAGGATAAAGCGGCTAGAGATAATGAGATGAGATGAGATGAGATGTTTCAACTAGGGCGGCACGGTGGTGTAGTGGTTGGCACGGTGGTGTAGTGGTTAGCGCTGTCGCCTCACAGCAAGAAGGTCCTGGGTTCGAGCCCCGGGGCCGGCGAGGGCCTTTCTGTGCGGAGTTTGCATGTTCTCCCCGTGTCCGCGTGGGTTTCCTCCGGGTGCTCCGGTTTCCCCCACAGTCCAAAGACATGCAGGTTAGGTTAACTGGTGACTCTAAATTGACCGTGAGTGTGAATGGTTGTCTGTGTCTATGTGTCAGCCCTGTGATGACCTGGCGACTTGTCCAGGGTGTACCCCGCCTTTCGCCCATAGTCAGCTGGGATAGGCTCCAGCTTGCCTGCGACCCTGTAGAAGGATAAAGCGGCTAGAGATAATGAAATGAGATGAGATGTTTCAACTAAAAAAAAAACCTCACCCCACTTTATTCAGGCATTCAGCACCTTTTACTCCACACTTCTGCTGTGTGTTTATTGTTGGATGATGGCTTCGCATGATTTAATTCCCACAGTCATTTGTCCGGTTTGATGGATCACTCATCCTACTGTATTTTGGTCTTTACTGTATTAATGAAATGGCGCCTCGTTTGCATGAAAAAGAAGATTGAAAAAGTTCAGTTCATCAATCCTATTATTACAATACTAAATACTATTCATTGTGATCTCTATTATTTGTCTGTTTAACCACTGTTAATGGTGCACAATGATATCGTTCTGTCTGTGGATGCTGGGAATCCTGCCATGCTGGTGCTGCTCAACCTCACAGCGGCTTTTGATACAGTCGACCATGCGGTCCTTGTATCTCGCCTAGAGCAGTATGTCGGCATCCGTGGCACTGCTCTCCAATGGTTTAGGTCATACTTGGCAAATAGGAGCTTCGCTGTGATGATTGGCGACCTCTGTTCTTCATATGCATCCCTCTCTTGTGGGGTGCCACAGGGTTCTATTCTCGGCCCTATTCTGTTTTCATTGTACATGCTACCTCTGGGATCAATTGTAAAAAAAACACAATCTGTCTTTTCACTTTTATGCTGATGATTTGCAGACATATTTGCCCATGAGACCCAATGAAAATATGGCGTATACTAAGTTACTGGATTGTATTACTGATGTAAAGCACTGGCTGGCACGGAACTTTTTGCACTTGAACGACAGCAAAACGGAATGTATTTTATTTGGCACGTCAGTCATGTCAAATGTTCTTACAACAAACTCTGGTACTCTGGCCCCCTTTTTTAAACAATTTGTACAAAATCTTGGGGTAACGTTTGACAGTGGGCTTAAATTTGATAAAGAGATTAGTTCTGTTGTTAGAACGAGCTTTTTTCAGCTCCGTCTCTTGGCCAAAGTGAAGCCGTTTCTCACGCGGCAGGATCTCGAGAAGGCAATCCATGCATTCATCAGTTCGAGACTGGATTACTGTAATGCCCTTTATGTTGGCCTCAGCCAGTCTTCAATTTTACATCTTCAACTTGTACAGAACGCTGCGGCCTGATTTTTAACAAGCACGTCTAGACATGAAGTCAAGTCAAGTCAACTTTATTGTCAAATATGCTATACATGCTCGACATACAGCACAGATGAAATTTCAGTCCTCTCTGACCCACGGTGCAAACAGGCAATGCAATAAATAAAAATAGAATAATTGAAAAACAAACAGTATCAACAGTATAAACACTCTAGATAAGAACTAGACATAGACTAAACACTCAGACAATATAAACAGTAAAAACACTCTAGATAAGAACTAGACAGACTAAACACTCAAACAAAATATACAGTATAAACACTAGATAAGAACTAGACATAGACTAAACACTCAAACAAACGATATAAACAGTATAAACACTAGATAAGAACTAGACATAGACTAAACACACACACACACACACGTAAATTGGTGCAAATAAACAGTCAAGAGCACTTGAGGTATAGCAGGTAAACATGAAATAAGCAGTATAAATAATAAACTAATGGCTGTTAAGGTGAGGTAGTGCGGAATAGTGCAAATGAGCGAGGTAAAGTGAAATGTGCAGTCCCTGAGTTGTGTGTTAATGAACGTTGAGAGTATGTACAAGTATGTATGTATGCATGTGTGTGTATGTGTTGGGGGGGGACTGTGAGGGTGACATGTCAGATGCTGAAGGGGGGGCAAGGGGGAGTGTGAGCAGAATCTGTGGCAGGGGGCAGAGGGGGGAGGAGGGACAGAACAGGGAGGGAGTTGAGCCTCCTGACCGCCTGGTGAAAGAAACTGTTCTTGAGCCTGCTGGTTTTGGCCTGGAGACTCCGCAGTCTCCTCCCCGACGGCAGCAGACTGAAGAGGCTGTGAGATGGGTGGGTGGGGTCACCTGCAATCCTGATGGCTTTGCGGGTGAGGCGGGAGTTATAAATATCCATTAGAGAAGGGAGAGAGACACCAATGATCCTCTCAGCTGCTCTCACGATGCGCTGCAGAGTCTTGCAGCAGGACACGGTGCAGGCGCCGTACCACACGGTGATGCAGCTGGTCAGGATGTTCTTGATGGTGCCTCTGTAGAATGTGTGCATGATGAGGGCCAGGACTCTTGCTCTCCTCAGTTTGCGGAGGCAGTACAGATGCTGTTGGGCTTTTTTGGCCAGTGATGCAGTATTGTTGCTCCAGGACAGGTCTTCAGAGATGTGCACACCCAGAAACTTGGTGCTGCTCACCCTCTCCACTGCAGCACCGTCGATAGATAGTGGAGCATGCTGGGTGTGCGCTCTCCTGAAGTCCACAACAATCTCCTTTGTCTTCTCCACGTTCAGGTGGAGATTGTTGTCCTTGCACCACATGGCCAAGCGGCTCACCTCACACATTACTCCTGTGTTGTCGTCACTCCACTGGCTTCCAGTCTGTTTTAGAATTGATTTTAAACCCCTGTTGTTTGTTTTTAACGCCATCAATGGCCTGGCTCCCTCTTACTTGTCTGATATTTTTTTTTTTTTAAGATATTTTTTTGGGCTTTTTGCACCTTTATTGGATAGGACAGTGTAGAGACAGGAAATGAGCGGGAGAGAGAGAGACGGGAAGGGATCGGGAAATGACCTCGGGCCGGAATCGAACCCGGGTCGCCCGCATTCATGGTATGGCGCCTTAACCACCTGAGCCACGACACCCCCACTTGTCTGATATTTTAACTATCCGTGATCATGGTAGGGCCCTGCGTTCTTCGGGTCAGCTTCTGTTAGAAGTCCCAAGGTCGAGATATAAACAATGGGGTGATCTTTCTTTTGCTGTTGCTGCTCCCAGACTGTGGAACAATCTGCCCCCCGACATTCGCACCACTATTGATCTTGGCCTTTTTAAATCGAAGTTGACGACCCACTTTTTTAGATTGGCATTCAATCCTGACTAGGGGAGTCTTGTTTTTGAGGGGTACTTTGTTTCGTCTGTTCTATTTCATGTACTTCTGAAAGGCTTTTAATAACCTGTGGCACCTTCTGTAGTGGTGGCATGGTGGTGTAGTGGTTAGTGCTGTCGCCTCACAGCAAGAAGGTCCGGGTTCAAGCCCCGTGGCCGGCGAGGGGCTTTCTGTGTGGAGTTTGCATGCTCTCCCCATGTCCGCGTGGGTTTCCTCCGGGTGCTCCGGTTTCCCCCACAGTCCAAAGACATGCAGGTTAGGTTAACTGGTGACTCTAAATTGACCGTAGGTGTGAATGTGAGTGTGAATGGTTGTCTGTGTCTATGTGTCAGCCCTGTGATGACCTGGCGACTTGTCCAGGGTGTACCCCGCCTTTCGCCCGTAGTCAGCTGGGATAGGCTCCAGCTTGCCTGCGACCCTGTAGAACAGGATAAAGCGGCTACAGATAATGAGATGAGATTGTTTTGTGTTTTAGTGTTATGTTTTATGGCTTTGATGTAAAGCACTTTGGGTACCTTTCGGTTATTGTAAAGGGCTATATAAATACAATTTGATTTATTGATTTGTCGTTGTTGTTTTTTTTAATGCCCTATTGACATATTTTGCCCTGATGTATTACTTCTTCTTCTTCTTCTTTTTAATGGCAGATTATCACAATCTATGTATACCGCCACCTACTGTACAGGAGTGTGTGAAGGAACTGGACAGATTCTATGTCAGATTACTAGGCTACAAAAAAAATAAATAAATATATATATTCTTTTCATTAGACCTGTATCCTTAAGATAAATGATTAGTGCTTTAATTCTATTTCGCTGTATTCTTTCTTCCTTTAGTATGTTGTGAATGTCTGAACCTGCTTCAAGCTCCAACCATTTCTGTCTTTGATAACTGTATTTACTACAATGAAATAAAACATGCTCAACATCTTCCTTAACTCTACATCCTTGACAAAGACCATCACTTTTACCTAATATCTGTAATGTTGCGTTACCATGATGTATTAGAGTCGTCTCCTTCTTTTAATACCAAAAACCACAAAGCCGTGCTGTAATAAAATACATCCCTGAAAAACGCTGCTGCCGTAAAACCCAGTCTGCTGCCGTAATGCCCAGTTTGCTGCGCATGCCCTGTTGCCGTGGTGCGGCGCATAGATTCAACATGGCGGAAGGTGAAAAATCGGTAAACGCGCTCCAGCTATGCACGGTAATAATTCAAGCTTGTTGTAAATTCTTATACCTTTCATTACTCGTGACGTGTGTTCTTGTACAGCAGCGCTGTGTTTGTTTGTGTTATTAGGTTGATTTGTGCGACATAAACGTCTGTTTGGAGGTTTGTTGCGCTTTTGCTTTCGGTAAGCGGCGAGGCGGCGAACGTCAACCTGTTCTAGGAAAGTAGAGCGCGTCCGCTAGCGCGTGCAGCTAACTCTCGCTTTACGTAAACACGTGACCGTTCAGGACTTTATTGTCCCCTGAGCTGGTGGAAGTTTATAATGTGGCTCAGACAGCAACATCTGTAACGTTAGCATGGCGAGCTAGGCACGCTTACTCAGGCGCAGGAGCTAAATAATATTTGTAAATGTGAAAATTTAGTTTGAATTTTGAGTTTATTTATTTTTTTATTTCGAACATGTATAAAAAATGTATGTAATTATTTGTACATACAAAAGAAAGAAAACGAGAAATAAAAAAAAAAATAACAAAGAGCTAAGACATTACAAACACCGCACATTGTTCGAAAAAGGAGTGGGAAGAAGTACAATACTTTTAATTTCCCACCCCTTTTAATTACCTATATAATTTTAACTATCTATATAAATATATAATTAAAAAAATAAATATATACTACATACATATATATTTATTTTTGTAATTAAATATTTATATAGATATTTATGGTGTGTATATATATATATATATATATATATATATATATATATATATACACACACACACACCATAAATATCTATATAAATATTTAATTACAAAAATAAATATATACTACATACCATATATACACTTCATAAATATCTATATAAATATATAATTATAAATATATATATATATATATTAGTGCTGTCAAGCGATCAAAATATTTAATCGCGATTAATGTTGCGACAGTCATAGTTAACTCGCGATTAATCACAATTTAATCGCACATTTTTGTCACATAAAAAAACCATTGTAATTCTCTTATCAGCATAAAAAAAGTGAATGGGCTTGCTTTGTACCAATGTTTTTTTTTTTTTTATTGCAAAGCATAACACGTCTTGACAGAGCCACTGCAGAGTGAAACCTAAGCCGAGCACCGGCGCGGGGCTAACAAGAGAACCATGAGTGAAATGATCTACTGTTTGAGTTAGTCTACAACTCTAATCAGAGAGACAGGTTACACAGTGACGGTAGGCTTGACATGCTTGATTATAATATAAAGTACACTATTATATTAAGTTTAAGTTGTTCATTGATAAATATTGCATTGAATCTGATCTTTACTGTTTCAGGTCACTTAACACATTTTGTACTTTTACACTTTCTGCCTGTTGATGCGTCGCGCTGTCCAATCAGAGGCGGCCAAATTTGCATATTACAGGAAGGATTTCTGGGATAGCATTGAGTTTACAGTTCAGAGGGATCTGGCTTCTTTAGACGCTGTCTTCTTAAAACTGAATAAATATTTAAAAAGAGCCAAATTAGCCAGTCTTTTGAACGGCTCTTTTCAAAGAACGGATCACAAAGATGCGGATCCCATCAAAGAGCCATAAATCCCATCTCTACTAGCGCGCCCTGCCCGCGCTGGTTCTTGGGGGGGCAGAGGACTCTGGCTGTGTGAGGCGTGGCATTACAGTCTAGCTGCTATCGGTTTTCTAAGCAAAGTCTCTGTTCCAAGTTCCTGGCAGTTTCAAAAGCTTATGAAGAACCTACATCATGTCACAGAGCGTTAATCTCGCAATAAAAAAATTATCGCCGTTAAAATTGAGTCAAGTTAACGTGTTAATAACGCAACATTTTTGACAGCAATAATATATATATATATATATATATATATATATATATATATATACTTCATAAATATCTATATAAATATTTAATTACAAAAATAAATATATACTATATACCATATATACATAAATATCTATATAAATATATAATTACAAAAATAAATATCTGCTACATACCTATCCCTGTAAATATGAATATATAAACTATCCCCATAAATATATACCATATACTAAGTTAGTTCTAATATAACAATCAACCTTATTCTGTTTATCCCTCATCATCCTCCGTTAACATACTTCCTCTTCGATATACTTGTTTAAAAATATTTTTTTGTACCTTTTTTTTTAAACAGATTTATACAGTTTCAGAGAAGTACTTGAACAGCTTTGTTACATAGCACAAGTCTATTATGTGTATCTGTTAGGTTGTTTCTTCCGGGTGTACTGGAATATGAAAGTAGATTGAATGATAAATTGTAATACACGAATATGTGATTTCATAATTGTATAGGAAGGTGGTCAGTGACTTTTTTTTTTCTTTCCTTAAGGTGTTTTCAATCTTCTTCTTATTATTATTAAAATACTACTAATAAGTTGTATTTCTTATTGAACTGTTACAGTTATTAGCCTGTTTGACTGGTCACATTCAAAACCCTCAGGAACTCAAATGCAAATAAGCCTGGCCAACTTGGACCCAATGTGTTTTGCCAGCAAATCCCAGGAAGAAAAAGCTCTGTGGCTTCAATAAATAGCCAAAATGTTATCATACATATTTACATTATGAGCCTAATATTTGAGGAGCTGGGCTGGAGGTCTTCGGAACAGGTTCAAGTGAGGGTTCATGATGCACTTAGGTGGTGGAAGTGTGTGATGGCCTTATGCACAACAGAGCGTGAAGAGGCGAGGCGTGGTGCGAGTGAGTGTAAGGTGGTGTCTGTGAGATTTATTTTACAGTTAAAGTGCATATCCTGGACCAATTTTGTGGATTTTTTTTATATGAAAGAATGTCCCTTTACACACTCATCCAGAAGGGTGATTTTGCACAAGGCCATCTGTCTACAGCAGAAAAAAAAAAGAAAATAACAAAACGCGTCTGGAAAAATCCCAAGGGAGTCTGGAGCCAGATTCGTGATGTTATCTGTGGAAGCGCCAGCAGGCTGCGAGAGCTTTGCACAGTTTCAGTGCACAGCCTGTGTAGACCAAGCGCTCCCATTTCTCTCTCATTGTCCAGTCTTTTGGAAAACGATGAGTACTAATCCCATCAAGATTGGTGTTGCTACACCCTCCTACGATACATCTGTTAACCATTTTAATAATCACGTGATAATGTTGAAGAAATTTGCAGAAAACCACCAGGTCGTTTTCTTATAATCAAACCAGCGCTGACATAGGATTCAGAAAGAGACGTCCCACACGCGACGTCACGAAAATCAGTGTTTGCCGGGAAATCCAAATGCCAAGTTTTTTCGAGGCGGACCAATTCACCTCAAGTGGCTTGATTTCAACTGAATTTTTCTGGTATTGCACAAGGTAAAAAAAAAAATGGCGCAAAATGTGACAGGTATTTGACCAAAGTATAATATAAAATAGGAGAATTACATTGATTTTGCTCCTGAATTTACCCGTGATATGCACTTTAAAGGGTTCCTTGGCTGCAGAAATGGCCCTTTTCCACTACCCTTTTTCAGCTCACTTCAGCTCGCTTCAGCTCACTTCAGCCCGACACGGCTCGCGTTTCGACTATCTCAAAACAGCACGACTCAGCTCGCTTCAGCCCTGCTTAGCACCCAAAACTCGCACGGTTTTGGAGTGGGGCTGAAGCGAGCCAAAGCGAGCCGAGTGAGGCTGGGGGCGTGAGCAGACACTCCCCTGTGCACTGATTGGTGAGGAGGAGTGTCCTCACATGCCCACACACGCCCCGCGAGCATGCTGGGATCTGTAAACACCGCAAACCCGGAAGAAGAATAATTACGAATTACGAGAATTTCTGAAGCCTTATGCGCCTCGCCTCATCTATACGCTCTTGCCAGTATCTGTTGGCGTTGTCGGTGACAACAAGCCACAGCACCAAGACCAGCAACACTAACGACTCCATGTCCTCCATGTTTATTGTTTACTATCCGGGTCGTGAGACTACCGCTTAAAACCTCACTGATGTCACTGTTTGCGCCGCTTAACGACATCACGTGACGTCCACCCACTTTTGCTAACTCCACCCAATGTGTCCACCCACTTCCAGCCAGCACGGTTCAGCACGGTGGTAGTCGAAATGCAACTCCAATAGCCCCGCTCAGCTCGACTCAGCCCAACTCAGCACGGCACGGCTCAGCCCGACTCAGCCGCGTTTGTAGTGGAAAAGCGGCAAAAGTAATACTCTTGTAATAGCCTGACAGCTCCTCTCGTCTTAATTGCACTTCTCTCATCCTGTGTTTTAAAATGGAATGAGGAAGTATGCCAAATTTATTATTTCCCTCTTACTTGGATGAGAAACTTCTCAAATTTGGTTAAGTATTTGTGTCAGGGGTGTGTACTTTCACTGTACTTACTTAAATGTACTTCTTTCAGCGGAAATGCAATTCATCTTCTCCATGCTAATGCCACAATAGAGAGAGAAATAAGGCAGCACTGGTGACTTGATGACTAGTCTGGAGTAAGAGTGATATTTTATTTTAATGGCGGGGCCATGATTTACATTGTCCATGTACGTGTAATGCTGATGTAGTAATTTGCTTTATGTGAACTGAGCTTCCTGTTAGGTTTCTAATTAGGATCCCAGAAGTAAGCAGAGAAACTGAAGCATGGCCACCTATATAGTTTTTAGAATTGCAATAAATATACCAAGTGTATTATGGATTTAACATCATATGAATTTTTTTTTTTAAATAAGCACAAAATTTTTATAATGTGTAAGAAACTTGAATATACACACAAAGCATCCTTTTTAAATTAAGGGTTTAATTAAGAAATGAAGTAGGGGTGGAGCAATGTGTGTGATACCTGGGCCCGGCGCAGCAGGGTAGAGTCTGGGGGGGCCCCTTCCTCAGGACATTTTCAATTTTTAGATGCTCTCTGGTGCAATCCAGTGCATTCTAGGCCCTATTTTCACTGCTGATAATGACCATTTTTATTGCTATTTTATGGATGTTGATTGTCAGTTTGTGCATGAAGCTGAGTGTATGGCATAACATAATCCAAAATAATAACATGCTAGTATAATAGCCTACACATGCAGTTGGAATGCCAGCCAATAAAACATGAATTATTAACTAAAACCTGTGTTGTTTAATTTATTAGTATTAAACTAGCCTGCAGAGAGAAAAAAGGCTTAATTCTTTACATTTATTAATAATAAATATAATGCCACATCACTAAAGCATAGAGTCCATATACGGTACATATGTTCCAGATCAAACCTGAAAACGAGAAGTAGCGTGATTAAAGCAGGGAAGGCTATTCAGAGAACAGAATACGTATAGCAGCTGTTATCTATTCACCATGACTACTGACTGACTATTCCAGTGTTTTCCCCAGAAAAAAATTAAAGCCCTAAGTTTTGGCATGATAATGCACAGACAATTGAGCGCCAATGGCGTGAAAGCGAGCGCCAAAGGTGCAAAGTGAAACTAGGGGGTGCAGGGGCATGCCCCCCCGGAAAATTTTTTGAAAATAGATGCTCTCAGGTGCATTTTCAGGGTCTCTGAGAGGTTTTAGATGCGTGATTATAGGATGGATTTTACCAGTGTTTCAGTGATTTCTGACCTAAATAGTATTAATGTATACACATTTGAAATTTCACCTTAAAGTTCAACATGCAAGTTAAACTGTTTGTTATAGATTACTTAGGTATATGATAGACTGAAAATCTACGGGGACCCCTTAATTATCTATGATCAATTAGTGCTGTAACAAAAATGTGCATGAAAATATGACCAGTTTGCTCCATCTTATGCAATCCAGTGAAGAGAGTCGATCATCATGACCTCCTGTTGATCACAAAGGGATCTGAACCTAAGAACTGCCACCTTAAAATAAGTTGCTGTATTACTATAACTGTAATGATTTAGAATGTTTCTGATGCAATTACCATAATATATGTATAACTAAGATACACTGAAAAGAAAAGTAAGGCAACTGCATATTATAAAGTTTAAATTTTGGCACTTTATTAAATGGACTAGATTAAGATAAAAACATATTTAAAGGAAAAGAAAACTTAATTCATACATTTAAGTTTGCAGAAAGATTCTGTACTTATAAACACATTCATGAAGAGAATTTGTTAAGTGTCAGATGTAGCATAATTTTGAATAATAATGATAAGCATATTTGGCAGTGTGATGTCACTGTGTGCCTTTAACAAAAGAATAATCCGGAGCTGCCTTTTGTTAAACGGATCCCAGTGACATCACACTGCCAAAAATGCTTCTGATTATTATTTGAAATTATGCTATATTTGACACATTTGGACAACTTCACTTCGTGAGAGTGTTTATAAGTACATAATCTTTCTGCAAACCCAAACTAATGAATTAAGTTTTCTACTCCTTTAAAGCAGATTAATTCTCCTTGGCTTTTGCTTGGCCCAATGTTGGGCAGCCCTCTCATAGTCCATCTCGCTGTCATCCATGCTGATGTGGATCAAATTGTCCAGCGAGTCTTCTCCTAGCTTATTAAAATCAGTCGGCTTTGTCCGTCTGGTGGGGGACAACATCGGCAGCCAATGAGATCGCTTATAATGAATCGGAAAATTCCGGGATGTCTGACGGTTTCTTTCGATATTTTTATTGGACGGTTTGAACACGTGATCTTGACATAGCCAACAGATTACAGTTTGTTTACATCATACCACGCGGACATATTACTTTGACAGAATCAACACAAACATTGGAAAAAAAAGACCGCTTGTTTAACACAAATATCAATCAATATGTAAATGGATCTGTTATTTGCTCTCCTATCTTACTTTTTACTTGTGGGTAGGAAATTTAACGTATCGGTATAAATCTAAGTGTATCGGATTTTAACTAAAGCGACTAAGCGTATCGGCAGGCAGAGCAAGCGTATCGGGCCCGATATGCTAAAACACTTTGGGGAAAACCATGTATTCTAAAAAAAAACCCCAAAAAACTAACTACTGACTAGCAAAAAAAAGCACTTAAGGAGACACAAATGAATGTCCATTCCCACCAGCAGCAGATTTGGAATCCAGTTCTGAACTACAAGTATGCTCATTTTCATTTACCTTAACGTAGCAACACTGCCAACAGTAGTGTAGTGAACATCATCTGGCACTGTCACTGTCTCCAAAATTATACTGGAAAAAATGAAAAGAAATGTGTGTTCATGGTTGTTCATTTTTAAATTAACCAAGGCCTATTACGCAACGTTCACACTGCAAGGCTTAATGCTCAATTCCGATTTTTTTGTGAAATCCGATTTTTTTGTGAGGTCGTTCACATTAACAAATATATGCGACTTGTATGTGATCCTCAGTATGAACGAAAAGCGACCTAAAAGTGTTCCGCATGCGCGTTGCAGGATACGACGACGTCACACGCAGTGAGCATGGCCAGTGTTTACGGAAGTAAAACCGCCCGGTTGCGGTATGACCCATCCAATCTAGCTTGAATAGCTGTATCCCCCCAAATGGAAATCAGCTCCCTAACCTCTGCATCCTTCCATTGAGAAGATTCAGAACCTTCACAGCCCGAAGCGTCCCTCGCATTGATGTCATGCGCAGGGGCGCAGATACGTTTTTTGAACTGGGGGGGACAAAGCTGCCAGCAAACCAACCCCAACCCCGATATGCCTGTCAAACTTGTTGTGGGTAACCATAGCAACCAAGCTCGAGCTCGCAACCTGTGCAGTCTGCGCAGCTCAACCAACCGAATATCAGTCTTTGTTTTGTTTTATGTGAGTTGTTGCAACTATGTATACACTGCTGTGCACCTCAATAAACCGAATGGTAATTAGTCTTTTGATTTTTCCGTGAGGTTTGCCTTATGCAAAGAAAGACAGCATAGACGTTTTTTCCTCCCTATAAGTGGGGGGTACCGAACGAGGTGAATTTAAATCTGGGTGGGACGAGTCCCACCCTCTATCTGCGCCCGTGATTATGCGCCATGTTGTTGTAACTTTTTTTGAGAGACCCACCACCTACTTCAGCGCAGAATAGTGACGTTTGTGGCTTGTTGATGACGTGTAAGTCGGATGAATGCGACCTGGCGGTTCAGACTGAAGTCGCATATGAAAAGAGCGGATAGGAATCGGAATTAGGACCACATATCCAAACGGCCTGGGTCGGATTTGAAAAAATCGGATCTGTGTCGTTCATATTGTCAATAAAAGATCGGATACAGGTCACATATGGGCGAAAAGATCGGATTTGAGTCACTTCAGCCTGCAGTGTGAACGTAGCCTTAGATAAGAGATCTTATTGAATCGGATCCAAATGTCCTGTGTTTGTGTGCTACCACTGACTTCATGTCAAATGAGGCCATTGGCCCTAGTTTTTTAATTGACTGTCGCACATGGGCTGTCATAGCATGAGACGGTTATAGAAAGACTCAACAACTTCACCGAAGTTAGCATTTTGCACTGGAAGACCAACTAGAAATTCATCATGTTCAAGATTTATGGTCATGACTCTTTATGAGAATACAACCACGATTCCAAAAAAGTTGGGACAAAGTACAAATTGTAAATGAAAACGGAATGCAATGATGTGGAAGTTTCAAAATTCCATATTTTATTCAGAATAGAACATAGATGACATATCAAATGTTTAAACTGAGAAAATATATCATTTAAAGAGAAAAATTAGGTGACTTTAAATTTCATGACAACACATCTCAAAAAAGTTGGGACAAGGCCATGTTTACCACTGTGAGACATCCCCTTTTCTCTTTACAACAGTCTGTAAACGTCTGGGGACTGAGGAGACAAGTTGCTCAAGTTTAGGGATAGGAATGTTAACCCATTCTTGTCTAATGTAGGATTCTAGTTGCTCAACTGTCTTAGGTCTTTTTTGTCGTATCTTCCGTTTTATGATGCACCAAATGTTTTCTATGGGTGAAAGATCTGGACTGCAGGCTGGCCAGTTCAGTACCCGGACCCTTCTTCTACGCAGCCATGATGCTGTAATTGATGCAGTATGTGGTTTGGCATTGTCATGTTGGAAAATGCAAGGTCTTCCCTGAAAGAGATGTCGTCTGGATGGGAGCATATGTTGCTCTAGAACCTGGATATACCTTTCAGCATTGATGGTGTCTTTCCAGATGTGTAAGCTGCCCATGCCACACGCACTAATGCAACCCCATACCATCAGAGATGCAGGCTTCTGAACTGAGCGCCAATAACAACTTGGGTCGTCCTTCTCCTCTTTAGCCCGACTGACACGGCGTCCCTGATTTCCATAAAGAACTTCAAATTTTGATTCGTCTGACCACAGAACAGTTTTCCACTTTGCCACAGTCCATTTTAAATGAGCCTTGGCCCAGAGAAGACGTCTGCGCTTCTGGATCATGTTTAGATGCGGCTTCTTCTTTGAACTATAGAGTTTTAGCTGGCAACGGCGGATGGCACGGTGAATTGTGTTCACAGATAATGTTCTCTGGAAATATTCCTGAGCCCATTTTGTGATTTCCAATACAGAAGCATGCCTGTATGTGATGCAGTGCCGTCTAAGGGCCCGAAGATCATGGGCACCCAGTATGGTTTTCCGGCCTTGACCCTTACGCACAGAGATTCTTCCAGATTCTCTGAATCTTTTGATGATATTATGCACTGTAGATGATGATATGTTCAAACTCTTTGCAATTTTACACTGTTGAACTCCTTTCTGATATTGCTCCACTATTTGTCGGCGCAGAATTAGGGGGATTGGTGATCCTCTTCCCATCTTTACTTCTGAGAGCCGCTGCCACTCCAAGATGCTCTTTTTATAGCCAGTCATGTTAATGACCTATTGCCAATTGACCTAATGCATTGCAATTTGGTCCTCCAGCTGTTCCTTTTTTGTACCTTTCACTTTTCCAGCCTCTTATTGCCCCGTCCCAACTTTTTTGAGATGTGTTGCTGTCATGAAATTTCAAATGAGCCAATATTTGGCATGAAATTTCAAAATGTCTCACTTTCGACATTTGATATGTTGTCTATGTTCTATTGTGAATACAATATCAGTTTTTGAGATTTGTAAATTATTGCATTCCATTTTTATTTACAATTTGTACTTTGTCCCAACTTTTTTGGAATCGGGGTTATAGTTATTTGTTTACTGATTTCTCCTCGTTTAAGCACCTTTCTTGCCAAACTTGGAAAGAATCTGGGCAAGGTTGGCTGGTCCTGTTGCCTTATCTCTCGGTCTAGTTCAATACACGCAACCACAATCATGGGGAAGACTGCTGACTTGACAGTTGTCCAGAAGACAGTCACTGACACCCTCCACAAGAAGGGTAAGCCACAGAAGGTCATTGCTGAAAAGGCTGGCTGGAAAAGGTGCACAAGCAACAGGGATGACCGCAGCCTTGAGAGGATCGTCAAGAAAAGTTGATTCAAGAACATGGGAGAGCTTCACAAGGAGTGGACTGAGGCTGGTGTCGGTGCATTGAGAGCCACCACGCACAGACGTGTTCAGGAAAGGGGCTACAACTGTCACATTCCTAAGATCAGGCCACTCCTGACCCAGAGACAACGTCAGAAGCGTCTTACATGGGCTAAAGAGAGAAAGAACTGGACTGTTGCTCAGTGGTCCAAAATCCTCTTTACAGATGAAAGTAAATTTTGCGTTTCATTTGGAAATCAAGGTCCTAGAGTCTGGAGGAAGAATGGAGAGGCCCAGAATCCAAGATGTTTGAAGTTGTGTGAAGTTTCTGCAGTTTGTGATGATTTGGGGTGCCATGTCATTTGCTGGTGTTGGTCCACTGTGTTTCATCAAGTCCAAAGTCAATGCAGCCATCTACCAGGAGATTTTTAGAGCACTTCATACTTCCATCTACTGACGAGCTTTATTGAGATGCTGATTTCTTTTTCCAGCAGGACTTGGCATCTGCCTACAGTGCCAGAACTACTACCAAATGATTTGCCAACCATGATATTATTGTGCTTGATTGGTCAGCCAACTCACCTGAACCCCCGAGAGAATCTAGAATGTATTGTCAAGAGGAGGATGAGAAACAGATGAGCTGGAGGCCGCTATCAAAGCAACCTGGGCTTCAATAACACCTCAGCAGTGCCACAGGCTGATCGCCTCCATGCCACGCCACGTAAATGCAGTAATTCATGTTAAAGTAGCCCCAGCCGAGTACTGAGTATATAAATGTCCAGCTTCTGAAAAGTATGTTCATTTCCATACTATAAATCATTTTTTGATTGATCTTAGGAAATATTCCAATAACTTGAGATACAGGATTTCTGATTTTCATGAACTATAAACCATAATCATCAGAATTAAAACAAAAAAGGTTTGAAATCTTTCCCTTTACGTGTAACGAACCTTAGAATATATGAAAATTTACCTTTTTGAATTAAATTACAAAAAAAGAATATTCTAATTTTTTGAGATGCACCTGTAGTATGACCCAGAGGGCTGAAAGTTGTGAGGGAGGGGCAATCGTGTCTAGTGTTTTTATTTATTTATTTATTTATTTAACACATCTGTGCTGTATATGACCAGTTGATATGTTTTAATTGTAGGTGATGAGAGACAGATTGTTTCATTTGCAGTTGTATGCCATCTCTCAGCACCTGAATCAGCTTTACTGTGGGGTCTACGACTGTCACTTCTCTCACACCTAAAAATAGCCCATTATGTTTTTGACAAAAAGTCAGTAGCGTTCATGTCCCTGGCAATTCAGAAAATATTTTTGAAATATATTTATACATATGTTATTTACCAGCCGGGAGGTCCGTATTGTGAAACATCGTGACTGAGGTCTTGAAAGTACTGTGCGAGGCCCTCTGGGCCGAGGTCAGTATTCAAGGCCGAGGTCACGGTATTTCACCATATGGACCGACCTTAAGCTGGTAAATAATATATTTATTTTTTTTCTTTACCAAATTCTAATAGAAAACGAGAGTGCCCAAAAGGGAAAACCGAGCCGAGCCACTGTTTTGAATCTTCATTCACAGCTGTAATGCAAATGGCTTCCTCCTCAGTATACAAGTGCACTTCCATGGCAGGAAAAAAAATTACATTTTGCCCTATTCCCCTATTTATACAAAATTGAGTCATTCAGGATTCAGCCGTGTTTTTGCTCGACCAAAGTTATACAGTATTATGACCTTTATATTGCATAAATAAAGCCATTTGGTGAAACTTTGAAGAAGAGATTGTACTGGTTTAAAGTTTTTACCAAACGTAATATTATGTATGAGGATAACATGGTCCAAAATGGGCCTCATTAACTAATGAGATTAAACTGTTAGCAAGTTAGAGAGGTTTTTAGCTTTCTCCTGAAATGTTTTCTTTAATTTTGTCTTCCTCAGGGTAGTAAAACTCGCTTTCGCTGTGAACACTGTCGTTATCGCTATCCATGATGTAAAATAAATGCTATTTTGAATCCTCATTCACAGCTGTAATGCAAATGGCTTCCTCCTTGGTATACAAGTGCACTTCCATGGCAGAAAAAAAACTAAATTTTCCCGCCTATGTAGTTCCCTATTTATACAAATAGGAGTCATTCAGGATTCAGCCATGTTTTTGCTCGGTGTTAGCAAATTACATGTTTTTAGCTTTCTCCTGAAATGTTTTATTTTATTTCTTCTTCCTCAGGGTAGTAAAACTCGCTTTCGCTGTGAACACTGTCGTTATCGCTGTCCATGCTGTAAAATTAATGCTATTCTCCTGAGAAATGCTGGCAAAAATGTGTAAGATTTTTGATAATCTTATAAATAAATCTTATAAAAAAAAGATAAATGTTGACAAAAAATGCTACTATGTTTGTTGTTGTTGTGAATGAGCGAGTCACCAGAGGTCCATAACCGGGGCCTGTAACTGGGGTCCGTACCGTAGGATACGGACCCGTTCGCCAGCCAATCAGAGTGCAGGATTTGGACCGCGAAAAAAAATAATTGTAGTTATTGCCCATGAACCTGATTTCCTCTGAATGGCCCAGTGGAGAGTTGAGTGGACACATGTGATGCATATGTTTTCACTATGTTCTGTGAAAATGATGTAAATCGCTCTTAAGTGATATAGACTTGGCCCTAACGGAAGTCTCTGACGAAGAGCACTGATTGCAAGGTCCCATACAATTGGAACTCTCGGGCGAGTCAGGGAGGGGATTCCCTGCCGTGGTTGCGCGCATTGTGTTAACATGAGCATTAGCAGAAGCATGTAGTCTACGGGAAATTAATAGTGTGTTGGATTAGCACTAATCCCATGTTTTGGAAAATCAGAAATGTTGTCTTGGGGGCCCCTCTGGGGTGTTCCCAATCCATGTGCAAAGTATGGAGTATGTGTGTTCAGCTGTGTTGATTTGCATAGGTAGACAGACAGACAGCCTTCCTTTAGTGGTATAGATGGAGCACTAGATAGATAAATGTACTGTATGTAGGATGAATAGGACGAAATATACTTGGGCAATACCTTGGTGCAGCACCACAGTGCCACCTATGTGTGGAAAACATGGAAATGTGTTACCCATAACCAACATAGTTAAGCAGCTGAGAAACGTTTTAAGTAGGGTGACCAGACATCCCCATTTTCCGGGGACAGTCCCTGTTTTTGGTGGCCTGTCTCTGGTTGGAGCTGTCCCCAGAAATGTCCCTGTTTTTAACCATGACCAACAGACCTGAAAAAAAAAAAGACTGGGGGGGGGTGACTAGACCTAACCATCTACCAAGTTTCATCATCACTTTAAGATGGGCTTACTTTCTGCTCCCTTTTCCAACGCTCACTGGATACACAGGTGGTACCTCGGGTCTGGAAAAAATCATATGTGGCCCCTCTTCCCAAAGTCACTCATCCGTCTTCTCCCAAGGACTATAGACCCTTTTCACTCATGTGATCTTCGTAAACGCGACCGCCATTTTGGACATGAAGAAATAACGGTTTATGGCACAGACCCTTTCAGTTGTCGCTCATCTAGCTGCTACAATGACTGCTTAGACTGCAACAATAATACTTAACACACATTTAAGTATCCGTCGTAAAGACGTGAAACTCGTCGAGTGACGAGTGTGTTCATTGATAAGCTAACGCAATCTAAAAGTAGACATACCATCACACTGCCCTGGCGCTGTGTACAGTTTACCTTCTATGGTTTGTGCACTCACTATTTGCCATTACTTTCTCCAACCCAGTGTTCGAACTATGCCGATATTTTTTGGGGGTCCCTTTTTTCCCTTGGGGGGTGTGTGCTTGCGCTTGTCTCAGAGCGCGGATCTCCAAACACATGAGAAGCCTATCTTGCGCACATATCACGCAGACTCCACACCTCCACACACGCATCACGTCTGAAATCATAACTCATCAGGGGAAATCGTGTCCGCATTGGCATGTTCAAAAAACAACCTCGCGTCAACAATGATACCACACGCAAGAAAAAAAAAAAAACAGTCAGGCTACTCAACACATCTGATCCACAGCAGCACCAAAGCATCACTGGAAATCATGTCAACAACCAATCTTCCATTTCAACACGCGTCAACAAACAAATGGCACCACAAACATGAACGAATCGGTCAGGCTACCGATTCCAAACCCACAGCAGACGAATAATTAAATGCATCTTACCTTAAAGGAACAGTCCACCATACTTCCATAATGAAATATGCTCTTATCTGAATTGAGACGAGCTGCTCCGTACCTCTCCGAGCTTTGCGCGACCTCCCAGTCAGTCAGACGCAGTCAGACGCGCTGTCACTCCTGTTAGCAATGTAGCTAGGCTCAGCATGGCCAATGGTATTTTTTGGGGCTGTAGTTAGATGCGACCAAACTCTTCCGCGTTTTTCCTGTTTACATAGGTTTATATGACCAGTGATATGAAACAAGTTCAGTTACACAAATTGAAACGTAGCGATTTTCTATGCTATGGAAAGTCCGCACTATAATGACAGGCGTACTAACACCTTCTGCGCGCTTCGACAGCACATTGATACGGAGCTCAGATATCAATGCGCTGCCGAAGCACGCAGAAGGTGTTAGTACGCCTGTCATTATAGTGCGGACTTTCCATAGCATAGAAAATCGCCACGTTTCAATTTGTGTAACTGAACTTGTTTCATATCACTGGTCATATAAACCTATGTAAACAGGAAAAACGCGGAAGAGTTTGGTCGCATCTAACTACAGCCCCAAAAAATACCATTGGCCATACTGAGCCTAGCTACATTGCTAACAGGAGTGACAGCGCGTCTGACTGACTGGGAGGTCGCGCAAAGCTCGGAGAGGTACGGAGCAGCTCGTCTCAATTCAGATAAGAGCATATTTCATTATGGAAGTACGGTGGACTGTTCCTTTAAAGCAGAATCGACCACAAAGGAAGTCTGTTGGCACACTTCCTTTCTACTAGTTTGTGTCCCCAACCTGGCAGCAGCAGTTGTTGTCATATTGGTTTATTTTATCTTTGATGTAAACACAACACTTCGGATATGCAAATGCTTCCCGTTACACATGATTGCTATGTCAATAAACATCATTTTGCCAATATTTTAGAGACCATCCATCTTCTCCGTCGGTCAGCATCTGTCGGGATCCGATAAAATGATAAATCTTGCCTTGTGTGTCGATGGTTACTACATCCAGGTGCACAACAATATAATGGCATGATGGAAGTCTTGCTGAAAGTAAAAACTTTCTTTGATGGCTATATTCCTTTCGATGCTTCGCCGTCGTTCCTCGTTGTTGGCTGTGGTAGACTACTGGTAGTTCATGTCCAAAATGGCGGCCGCGTTTGTCGTGACGTCACGTGGGAAGGGTCTATAGACCCATTTCCCTCACCTCTCTCGTAGTCAAATCATTTGAGAGGATTGTCAAAACTCACATTATTAACTCATGCAAGCAGGCCCTTGATCCATTACAGTTCGCCTATAGGCCCGACAGAGGAACAGATGATGCCATTGTCACACTATTGGATTCTTTGTACATGCACCTGGAAGGCTCCAAGACACATGCTCGTGTCATATTTGCGGATTTTACGTCAGCTTTTAATACAATACACCCACACATCTTGGCTGAAAGACTGAGACAAGACTTCTCTTTTGATTTTAAATTAATTGCATGGATTTTGGACTTTTTACAGGGCAGAGCACAGCAGGTGAAGGGAGGAAACATCTTGTCGGATGTGCGTTTTACATCTATTGGCACTCCACAAGGGAGTGTCTTATCACCCTTACTTTTTATTTTATATACAGACAGCTGTCGTAGTAGCTATTCTGATCGTCATATAATTAAATATGCCGATGATACTGCCCTGGTTAGCTTACTGAATCATGATGAAGTCAAACATGGTCCAGTGTTGGATGAATTTGTTGATTGGTGTAAAGTCTCTAACCTGCACCTCAACATATCCAAGACGAAAGAGATGGTTTTTGATTTCAGGCAAAAATCCTTGCCAGCTCCCCCCTCACTTATTGGAGGAGAGGAGATTGAAGTGGTGACAGAATATAAATATCTTGGCCTTATTATTGATGATAAATTATCGTGGGATAGATTTGTAGATGCGATTTTTAAAAAGGGCCAACAACGTTTATATTTCCTCAGGAAGATTAAATTGTTTAATGTAGATAACACAATCATGACTTTGTTTTATAAGTCTTTTATTGAAAGTATTCTTTGTTATGGCATTGTATGCTGGTATGGACATTCTAAGGTGACACACAAAAGTAAGCTGGGAAAAATTGTTAAAACAAGTGGGAAAATAATTGGGTGTCAGCAGACTGATCTTTATCATGTCTACCTGTCCAGGCTGACCCAGAAAGCAGACAAAATTTGTACTGACATTACCCACCCACTCTCAGTGAAGTTCCAGACACTTCCTTCTGGTCGCAGATATAGATACCCCAACATCAGAACTAATAGAGCAAAGAATTCATTCATTCCTATGGCAATTACACAATTGAATAAGATGTGGGAAACACACACCTAACATTACAAGATAACTGTCACATCTTTTATTGTATAAATTATTTTATTTATTACTGTTTGTTTTTTTTTAGCTGGTGCAATGGACGTGGTGTGTTTTTGTTGTGTTTTATGTGTGTTTGTGTTGGGATGTTTGATATGATGGTGGCTGGTGTCTCGTCTTGTGTTGTGCTGTAAGACAAATTGCCTTTTTAAGGACATTAAAGTGCTGATGACACGTTTTTGACATCTTTGGCAATGTTTTATAACATAATTCCCGATGATCCATATATTAATTCACGAAGGCGCCTATTTTACAAGTTATGATGATAAACGCGGCTATTTGGGCAAATTTGACGGGGCTGCAGCACCCAGGAGACGAATGAGGAGGAGGAGCTATATGACGTCAGCGAAAGAACCTTCCTCCTAACTTACCAGTTTGTGGTTGATGCGACAGGTGTTCAGTTTATCATTATTAGTATTTTTATTAGACATTATTATATATATAGTTATTATGCTTTCGAGTTGTGTTGCCGGCTTTTGCTCCAAAACCCACAAGGATGGGGTAAGTTTATTCAAGTTTCCCAGAGATCCCGAGCTGCATGCGAAGTGGGTGAAGCAAGTCAGGCGCACTCGTGACAAGTGGGAGCCCTCACCAACATCCGTCCTGTGCTCTGAACACTTCGATTTGGATTGTTTTGACACCCTTCCCAGCTTAAAAGAATCTCTTGGGTGTTCAGTTCAGCACAAACGTGTGTTACTACCATCAGCAGTGCCTACACAGTGTTGCCAGATTGGGAGGTTTCCCGCCCAGTTGGGTGGTTTCAAGTGCATTTTGGTGGGTTTTGAACATATTTTGGGCTGGAAAACGTCAGCAGTATCTGGCAACAGATACTGCTGACGTTTTCCAGCCCAAAATATGTTCAAAACCCACCAAAATGCACTTGAAACCGCCCAACTGGGCGGGAAACCTCCCAATCTGGCAACACTGCTAGTATTCCGGAGGGGGTCTACTAGTAGCTATGCCGGATCCAAAGACAGTCCTCCTGTCAGAACATGTGTTGTGAAACGACATAAGATAAAGGTACGTAGAGCTATAGATTCTACATGATAATCATAAATGTAATCATAAAGTCGGCGTGATATCAGTCATGTATTTGCTTGTGAAAGCTTGCAGCTTTCATGTAACTGCCGCCTAGCAACAAGAGGCAAAGGGTAAAGAGGGTAGGCTATCATAGATTCTATTCGGAAGAGATCAACACAATTCTAGACTCCCAGAAGAGGAAGAGCTAGCACTAGAGAGTTCACCGGCGTTTTCATGCGCCATTTCCATTGAGTAGAACCAGAGTAGAACAGCCAGTGAACCGCAGCGTGTTCTTCCGCTGACGTCACAGCATGGCCGCGAGCCACGGACCCAGTTTTCTTGCGCTGTGCAATTAAAAGTTGGATATTCGCGTAACAACAGCTTCTTTTCACGTAATTATAACAGAAATCTAACATGTTTGCCATGTTGTATAGTTTAAGAAATTGCATAGAGTCATGTTCGTGTCATCAGCACTTTAAGAGTCTGTAAATCTAAACTATGTACCCATACCAGAGATTTTCATATTATTTTTAATGAATGTTAACCTAAAGCAGTTGCAGAATCGGCCTACAGTGCACTTGGTGAGGAAAATCCCACTTTTTATGCAATGCATGATCAAAATACATGAAAACCAGAAATGTCCCCCCCCCCCCCCCCCCCCCCCCCCATTACAAAGATATTTTCACCGCCGAGTCGAAAATGTCCCCGGTTTTCTTCTCAGAAATCTGGTCACCTTAATTTTAAGATGATTCATTGATGCAAATATCTTTCTTCAGAGATGGTGGGAGGCGTCAGACCAGCGGTCTGCAATACTCCAGTATGTGGCAGAGAAGGTCCCCCTTATTTATTGCCTGCAGGCTGAACCCCAGCTAGTGGAAGAGGAGGAACGAATACAGGAATGCATCTTACAGCCTCTGGAGTACTTCCTATTTGGGGAGGACCCTAGTGTCGGCCGAGAGAAACTTCAGCAAAGAAATGTTGGCTCGTCTTCTCAGCAGTGTGGACGTGTTTTTAAAGAGGGCGAGACAGTCTACTCCTGCAGGTTGGAGCTGGGTGGATTCACATTTGCATAGAATTTACCTTTTAAAAGAAGCCAAAATAGGTGACAGAAAAACACATCTAAAATAGAGGGTTCAAACATGAGTTAATTTCTGGATTAAGTGTTAGGAATATTTTTGGACTGGAAGCAGTGATGAATAGAGTATCTCTGTCTGGTTAATGAACTTCACCATTCAAAGTGGCTTCCTGTAGTATTTCTTTCTACAACCCTGATTCCAAAAAAGTTGGGACAAAGTACAAATTGTAAATAAAAACGGAATGCAATGATGTGGAAGTTTCAAAATTCCATATTTTATTCAGAATAGAACATAGATGACATATCAAATGTTTAAACTGAGAAAATGTATCATTTAAAGAGAAAAATTAGGTGACTTTAAATTTCATGACAACACGTCTCAAAAAAGTTGGGACAAGGCCATGTTTACCACTGTGAGACATCCCCTTTTCTCTTTACAACAGTCTGTAAACGTCTGGGGACTGAGGAGACAAGTTGCTCAAGTTTAGGGATAGGAATGTTAACCCATTCTTGTCTAATGTAGGATTCTAGTTGCTCAACTGTCTTAGGTCTTTTTTGTCGTATCTTCCGTTTTATGATGCGCCAAATGTTTTCTATGGGTGAAAGATCTGGACTGCAGGCTGGCCAGTTCAGTACCCGGACCCTTCTTCTATGCAGCCATGATGCTGTAATTGATGCAGTATGTGGTTTGGCATTGTCATGTTGGAAAATGCAAGGTCTTCCCTGAAAGAGATGCCGTCTGGATAGGAGCATGTGTTGCTCTAGGACCTGGATATTCCTTTCAGCATTGATGGTGTCTTTCCAGATGTGTAAGCTGCCCATGCCACACGCACTAATGCAACCCCATACCATCAGAGATGCAGGCTTCTGAACTGAGTGCTGATAACAACTTGGGTCGTCCTTCTCCTCTTTAGTCCGAATGACACGGCGTCCCTGATTTCCATAAAGAACTTCAAATTTTGATTCGTCTGACCACAGAACAGTTTTCCACTTTGCCACAGTCCATTTTAAATGAGCCTTGGCCCAGAGAAGACGTCTGCGCTTCTGGATCATGTTTAGATATGGCTTCTTCTTTGAACTATAGAGTTTTAGCTGGCAACGGCGGATGGCACGGTGAATTGTGTTCACAGATAATGTTCTCTGGAAATATTCCTGAGCCCATTTTGTCATTTCCAATACAGAAGCATGCCTGTATGTGATGCAGTGCTGTCTAAGGGCCCGAAGATCACGGGCACCCAGTATGGTTTTCTGGCCTTGACCCTTACGCACAGAGATTCTTCCAGATTCTCTGAATCTTTTGATGATATTATACACTGTAGATGATGATATGTTCAAACTCTTTGCAATTTTACACTGTCAAACTCCTTTCTGATATTGCTCCACTATTTGTCGGTGCAGAATTGGGGGGATTGGTGATCCTCTTCCCATCTTTACTTCTGAGAGCCGCTGCCACTCCAAGATGCTCTTTTTATACCCAGTCATGTTAATGACCTATTGCCAATTGACCTAATGAGTTGCAATTTGGTCCTCCAGCTGTTCCTTTTTTGTACCTTTAACTTTTACAGCCTCTTATTGCCCCTGTCCCAACTTTTTTGAGATGTGTTGCTGTCATGAAATTTCAAATGAGCCAATATTTGGCATGAAATTTCAAAATGTCTCACTTTCGACATTTGATATGTTGTCTATGTTCTATTGTGAATACAATATCAGTTTTTGAGATTTGTAAATTATTGCATTCCGTTTTTATTTACAATTTGTACTTTGTCCCAACTTTTTTGGAACCGGGGTTTGTATATCGGTACTATTAAAACCCTCAGATCTGAAAGTGGGTAGGTTATGTTCAAGCCAGTAACACTTAATTTGTGCAGAATATGTCACATGATGGTCTGAATTTATTTATTTATTTTTATGAGCAGCATATTGATTCTGTTATGTGTTTCCAGGGATTGTGCAATAGACCCCACCTGTGTGCTGTGTATGGACTGCTTTCAGAACAGTGTACACAAAAGCCACCGCTATAAGGTCAGTTATTAAAACTCCTTAGTGCGCACTTTTACATGCTCATAATGCTTATTGCTGAATTTTTACTAACCATCTGCTTTTATCTTAGATGCATGCATCATCAGGAGGAGGATTCTGTGACTGTGGCGATTTGGAGGCCTGGAAAACCGGCCCCTGTTGCTCCCAACATGACTCCGGCACGGCCATGGAAACAGTAAGGCCTGTTTTTTTTTTTTTTCCCCAAAACTCATTTTGAGGCTTTTTTTAGGATAGTGATTTTCCATCCTGTTTAGTATGGGCTCACTTCCTCCCCTGAGGTCAGAGGATGATTGCAGAACACGCACTGTTCTTTGCTGGCCTGGGAAAACAGTAGGCTGTGTGACATATGGACAGGCTTGTGCCACTAAGAAGCTTCAGTGTCAGAGCTGATGAATGTTATGATATCACTATTATTCAAGCATTCTCTTTTTTGGTAGGTAATATTTTTTTGAGACATGCATTACGTAAAAAGTGTAATCCTAATTCGGCTCTTATTAGGGTTTAAAGAAAGGAAACCTTTGATTGTACAGTGTGCAAAGACAACATTCACTGTTGTCAGCAGCTCGGCTGAGCTCCGACTTGGTGATAGACATATAGTTATGAGCATTTCCTTTGGGACATTGTCTTGGAAGGAGGTTTTCTTCAGTGTGCATGTCACTCAGCTGACGCTCAGTGATAAGATTATGGTCAGAGAGTTGTCACATCTGCTCGGAAAAGAGCAGATGTCTGCTATGCTCCATGTCCTGGCTTTTGTCACCATCCTGAGACCAGAACAGGCATAATATAAACCATGACACGCTTCCACTGACCCAAACAGCAGACGTGTTGGCCTGCTCAGAAGCCTTTCATACCCGAATTTTTGAATCTCTGCTTTCATGTAGAGATCCTGAATGTTTGATGTTAAAACCTTCTGGTATTACGTTGCATGTGAAGAGCCTAACATACACATGTGAACTGTTTGCGGTCTCATTAATATGAGTTACATGTTTTGAGCACCTTAGCATCATGTATAATTTAAATGGACTTCAGATTTTTGGCGTATGAGGGATTTTCTTTTGCTTCATATATTGTTGACTGACCGATGCTTTTTGCTGTCAGTAACCTTGTGTTAACAGAAAACTGACAGAATTAAAATTGAAGTCAAAAATATGCATGCAGAAAATTGAGACAGTATCATCTAGCCAGTGAACAGGTAAAGTTTTATCTAGTAATGTTTACAAGTACAATTTGCATAAAAAGCTGCTGCTCGACATGCTATTTCAGTAGCATTTCCTCCAAACTTGCATTCTCTTTATTTATTTATTTATTTATTTATTTGAGAAACATAGCCTAACAACACTGTCTCCTGAGCTTCCAGTAAGCTACAGAATTGATTTTAAAGCATTGCTGCTGGTGTACAAATCTCTAAATGGTACAGGGCCCAATTACCTCTCTGATATGTTGCGGCGGCCTAACCTAATCAGATCTACCAGATCAAAACAGAAAAATTTACTATTAAAACCAGTTGTTAAAACAAAGTATGGTGAAGCAGCTTTTAGCTACTATGCAGCACAGCTATGGAACCAACTGCCAGAGGACATTAAAAATGCTCCTGCTGTTGGCAGCTTCAAATCTAGGTTAAAGACCAAGCTGTTTTCAGATGCTTTCTGTTAAATAATTAATATTGTCTTCTTTTTTTATAATTTTTACTTTCTCTGCATGTTTTAAATTTACTTTAATTTTAACTTTATTCTATTTTATTCTTTATTCTATTCTGCTGGTTTCTTTTTTTTCTCCTCCTATTTCTACTTTATTTTATTTTGTTTCTACGATTGTTTAATTCTTATTTTCTTTTAATTCTTTTAATTAATTGTTTTAGAATAAAAATAAAATTATTTTATGTAATTTTATTTCTCTATTGTTTACTGTTTTTGTTTTTACTTCTGTAAAGCACATTGAACTGCCATTGTGTATGAAATGTGCTATATAAATAAACTTGCCTTGCCTTGAGCATTTTGGGCTGTTCACATGAGTATGTTTTTCAGTTTGTGGTCCTACACTAATGATCTTCAGTGTGATACAATATTGCTGGGATAATGTGTATGAGGATGGGTTAGGGCCACAGAAATCTTAAAGCTTTGTTCGTGTTCTGGTGATGCATTTGATGATCCCAGATTTAGAGCTTGTGGAACTGGCTACCCCAACTTTAACATGAAATCTACACTACATGATCAGATGTTTGTGGACACAAAACCATCACATCAATATGTGGGCCTTCCCCAAACTATTGCCACCAAGTTGCAGAAACACACAGTTGTCGAGAATTTCTTTGTCTAGCAGGCCTTTCAATTACATGAAACCGTCATAGGCGCCCAAATTAAGGTCAAGCACCCAAAATATGTTACCAAAAGTAAAAAAAAAAAAAACCCCGAAATGTTTGATTAAATAAACTTGGCTGCATAAAACCCAATGTCTTGACTTTCTTCTTTAAAAACAGAAATTAGCAAGAATTAGCATGTATTTCTCGTAATTGAAGCGAAATCCGCACCATTCCCACGTTGTTCCGGGTTCGTCGAACTAGCTGTAAGCCTCGCGCAGAGCACGAATTCTCCATCAACAGCGATTGGCACGCCATGATTTCGTGGAGGAGCGTGACTCGCGTACCAATGACCAGAGCGGGATTTGGAAATCATCTTTCTTCTTCTTTTATATTGTTTTATGGCGGTTGGCAAACAGCTTTTAGGTGCATTACCGCCACCTTCTGGACTGGAGTGTGAACAAGAATGTTTACTGCCCTATTGTGCTAAATTCTAATAATAATTCCTGTATCATTTAAAAACCTAAAAATAACCCTATATCCCACATTATCTGACCTCAACTGCAATATCTCTCTGATACCTAGTGTCATATGATTTAAATCAGGTAAAAGACTGAATAAAAGAGAGCTATTCAGGACACAACTGTGTGTATTTAAGATACAGCTTGCATCTTAAATACACACAGTTGTGTAAGTGTGGGTGGAATCAGTGACTTGGAGCTTGATCCTCTTGTTGTTGATGGTCTTAGACACTGGCCTTTCATTTAAACTAAGATCTTTTACCTGACTACACACTGTGAATTGCACTGCCAATTCTTGTGATGTGACTGAAAAACCTTTTGTGTCACAGGTCTGCTATAGGTACAGTACTGCCCCTTTTCCACCAAAGCAGTTCTAGGGCTGGTTCAGGGCCAGTGCTTAGTTTGGAACCGGGTTTTCTGTTTCCACTGGCAAAGAACTGGCTCTGGGGCCAGAAAAACTGGTTCCAGGCTAGCACCAACTCTCTGCTGGGCCAGAGGAAAGAACCGCTTACGTCAGCGGGGGGCGGAGTTGTTAAGACCAACAACAATAACAAGACCACAAAAGGTCGCCATTTTTAAGCGATGAGAAGCAGCAGCTGTACAAACGCGAAGTCAGCCATTATTATTATTATTATTATTATTGTTGTTGTTGCTGCTGCTGCTGCTTCATCCGTGTTGTTTTTGCTTCGATATTCGCACCAAGGTTTATGCAAACGTAGCGACGTAACTGACGTATACAGCGACGTAATGACGTGTCTTCCCTTAGCACCGCGAGCTATGGAAAAGCAAACTGGTTCTCAGCTGGCTCGCAAGTTGAACGAGTTGTGAACCAGCACTAGCACTGGCCCTGAACCAGCCCTGGAACTGATTTGGTGGAAAAGGGGTATATGTGTCTTTGATGGCAACAGTGCAGAACTTGCTTTTTCATTCACAAGCTGCTTTCCTCCAGGCTCTCCTCAGGCCCCAACACATCTTTTAAATACTAGCTAACTGTATTCTAATCATTTTTGTCATGTACATCAAGAGGGATTAATGCTGTAGACATTTTGGAATAAAGGTAAAAATAACATTTATAGATTTCTTTATTTATTCATAACTTTGTAGTAGGGCTGAACGATCTATCGTTTTCGACCGAAAATCGCGATCTCAGACAACACGATTTTGGGATCGTCAAAGCCGCGGTTTTTCTCAGTGCTCCTAAACTGACCCATGTTTTGTTTCGTCAATAAATTGTCCTCATTTTTTACACTACAGACAAAAAAAATTACGTTCAGGAAAGCCTTGTGGCACTCAGTGTGAAAGAATTTTGTGAATATCTCCTTCCGTTTTCGTGTAAATCCCCGTTGTTTGGAGGGAGCACTGTGAGGAAAAAGTGCGCTTTCTCTGTGTCTGAGCGCGCGGGTGGGGGAGGGGCTGCTCTCTCTCTCTCTCACACACACAGGAGGGAGGGGCCCTGCAATAGCGACTGCTACAGCCACTGCATCACTCTTATTTCCCACAGGGGAATTGTTGGCTCTAGTTATAATTTATAATGCTTATCTACATTCTTTTACAAAAGTGCAATATTTTGATGCTGCTGAGCCATTGATCAACCTTTTTTTTAAGTCTGATATGTTGTAGATGGGAAAAGTAAAAGAAGCAAAAGTTTACTTAAGAAAGATGGCTCTCTTTTTATTATTTTAAGTTATTATAACTTGTTCCTCAGGCACTCAATGTTAATAAACAGGCCTACATTTGAAATCTGTTGACCTCAGTTTTCATTCTTGCATTAGCTTTATGGAATTCATTGTATTAATTAATTTGCACTGAAACTTGATTTAAAGAAAAAAAATCGTGGTTGAAATCGAAATCGCAATATCTGCCAGAAAAATCGCAATTCAATTTTTTCTTAAAATCGTTCAGCCCTACTTTGTAGCTAAAAAAGCAGCAGCAGGTTTAAACACAGAGCACTGGGAAAACAGCACTTTGTGCGTGCAGAAAAGCCCAAATTACCCTGTTTCACGACGGAAAAAGCCGAAATACAGGGTGTAGCCCAAATTATGTAATTGAAAGGCTTGTCTAGCATTATAATTTCAAACATGTTCCAACATGGCAATGCCCCTGTGCACAAAGCAAGGTCTATAAAGTTATGGTGTACTCAGTTTGGAGTGGAAGAACTTGAGTGACCTGCACAGAGCCCTGACTTCAGTCCCAACAACTTTGGGATGATCTGGAACGCTGACTGTTCGCCAGACCTCCTCACACGACATTAGCGCCTTGTGGTTGAATGAGCAAATCCCTTCAGCCACCCTCCAAAATCAAGTGGAAAGCCTTCCCAGAAGAGTGGAAATTATTATTAAAGCAAAGAGGGGGACTGACTCTGGAATGGGATGTTCAGCAAGCTTATGCGTGTGATGATCAGGTGGTGATGGGCAGGACAAACTTTTTGCAATATAGTGTACTACTGATAAGTCAGCTTTGATAAGATTCTATAGTACAGTATGAGTTCTGGAGGCTGTTTTAGACAATGGTGTGTGTGTGTGTGTGTGTGTCCCTGTTTCAGGATGAGTGTGTGTTGGAGGCTGCGCTGCAAGAACGTGCTCAGGTGCTGTTCCAGGTTCTGCTGCAGTATGTCACCGACCTGATGGTGTGGGAGGAAGGGGATGAGCTCCCAGAAGAGATGGAACCTAGGTCAGCCAAACTGGATTCTTTAAACAACTCCCTCGCAGAAATACGTTCTTCTTTTATTTTTCCAGAGTTACACAAGTGTTACCTGTACACCAAGTTTGTCAATAAATATACCGCCTGTTTACTGATGTTCTAGAAATGTAGTATCCAAAAGGAAAATGAATTTCGCTTGAACATGCTTGTATTTATTGTTGTCATTAGATCAAAGGAGAACACGTACTACTGTGTGCTTTACAATGACGAACACCACTCGTATGATCATGTGATCTACACTCTTCAAAGGGCCATCAACTGTAACCACTCTGAAGCTCATGCACACACTGCTCTCATTGACAAGGAGGTACTATATTCAACACATGTGCATGTACATGCAAATGTATTGCTTTTTAAAAAATAGTGAAGGGTCAAACGTGCAAGAAAAAAGATTTTCTCATCGAAGAGCACCTGTGTTTGTCTCATCCCTGATTCAGGGACGCAGAGCTGTCAAAAGAGGAAGCCTGAGATCTTGTCGACATGCTAAAGAGCTTATAATGGTAAACCGTTTTAGCATTTGTACTCAAATCCTTTACTCTTTCCTTCATGTTCTTGGGTGTTAGGACAACCAGAGTGTTCACTCTAACTGTTCTCTTTATATTGAACCTGCAGTCCAGCTCGGAGCATATTACTGAGCAGCCCTTGCGAGTGGAGCTCCTGCATTCAGCTGTCATGGCTCACCAAATCTTTGCCCTCAGGCTGGGTACCTGGTTCCAGCAGATCATTGGCTACTCGGGTATACTGTAATCCTAGTATTCTTGTGGAAGCAAAATGTACAGTTGTAAGAAATTGGTTAAACTAATTGGTACCAGTGGTTGTTTTGAAATGGTAACTGGGAATTATTTCTAAAATGCAACTTTTTCAACATTTCGAACAACCCTACCAAGAGTTCCATATCGGCTAAATGCTTCAAAAACATGTTAAAACAATTGGAGGTCAGAAGACCTCTCTTTTCTAAGATTGTCATTGAATTTGTTTTCCTTTGTGAATGATTCTCTCTCTCTCTCTCTCTCTCTAACACACACACACACACACACACACACACACACACACACACACACACAGTGGGCTTTAGGCAGGTGTTTTGCCAGGTGGCTCTGGAGCCCAATGCTGACAGCAGTAAACTTTGTTTAATCAGCAGACTCATGTTGCATGATGCCAGACTTTACAAAGGCAAGTTCATAAATTGTGCTTATCATTTTTTTTTTAAAGTCATTGTCATTATACTGGCTTTGTTTAAAATACGATGAGTTGAAACTTTGTATAATAATATCGTATAGACAGTGCCCTTCTGAATTATTGGCACCTTTTATGAAAATGACCAAATATGAACATGTGAAAAGAATAACACATATTTTGAGCTAAAACATGCATTTATTTATTTGAACTTAAGTAGAGCAGTTTCTTTCTGCAAACCACTTGTTTCAAAGTAATTGATGATAATTTGGAGGCTCCTGAGTGTCACAACAGAAAAGAGTGCGCTTTGTCATTGGGAGATCGAAAGTTTGAATCCTGATGCTGCCAAAGTCAGACATGGCTGGAAGCGAAGGTTCTAAAATTGGCCATGTTTTCTGGGTAGGAGGGATGACAATGCTATCTGTCCTCTGTCAATCACAGTGATGCTAGCCAATTCTGAGCATTTGAGAATTGTAGAATTTCACATGTATGTGGAAAAGGATAGATTGCACTTCGGATTGTGTCAGATGATTGGGGGGGGGCTGACAGGTGACCTAATTTGGGAGAAACTAGGGAAAATATTTGCTTGTGTTTAATTTAAAATCTTCTTTGTGGGTTTTGACATCAATGTTTTTGAGAAATTATTATTTTTAAAATTGCTATAAAGAGAACAGTTTTTGCTAGAATAAACAAAGTCTCTCCTATTGTTAGATTTTTTTTTGAAGATTTAGTGTAATGTTTTTAAACTCATTTTTTCTGCCTGTGTCTTGCTTTAATTAGGAGCTCGCAAGGTTATCCATGAATTGATTTTTTGTAGCCTGCTGATGGAGACAGAATACAAGAGGCAGTTTGCCATGAAATTCACAGAGGTTTATTGCATTCCTTCTTTGATTTAAATAATAGCAAAATACAACGTAATACACTTGTATGAGTCCTGTTTGTTTGTGTTCTCCCTCAGCATTACAAGCAGCTGCAGGAAGATTTCATCAGCGATGACCATGATCGGAACATCTCCATTACAGCCTTGTCTGTACAAATCTTCACTGTACCTACTCTGGTAATAATAAATAAATAAATAAATAAATAAATAAATATATGAGTGATTCCACACTTATGGGTACTGAAATGGGGACATGAACTTATTTTTAAAAATTCACCTAAAACCATTTCTTTTTTTTACCATCAGGTCACAAAACATGTAATCTTTAATGAATGATATGTTAAAAGATAACTTGAATTTTCTGAGATGTAATAAAAACATATTTATATGCCAAAGTCAAGCCTATGAGTTCCAAAATGATGTCTGTTACGATTGTCCATCTCGCGTCTGTTACAAATTAATTACAATCTAGCTATATACCATGTTAATCTTATTGAAAGAATGTGTATGTTTATTCTACTACACATGTTTATTAATTATATTTGCTAAAACATCACCTTCCTATGTTTCAAAAAGTAATTCTACATTGTTAAAATTGAGAATATATATGTCCACAACACTTCTGTTACGTTCTGACTTTGGCATATAAATATGTTTTTATTACATCTCAGAAAATTAAAGTTATCTTTTAACATATCATTCATTAAAGATTACATGTTTTGTGACCTGATGGTAAAAAAAGAAATGGTTTTAGGTGAATTTTTAAAAATAAGTTCATGTCCCCATTTCAGTACCCATAAGCGTGGAATCACTCATATATATATATATATATATATATATATATATATATATATATATATATATACACACACACACATAATAACCCTAACACACAGATGTGCATTGTATAAATTTTTTTTTTTTGCCTTAGGTCATCATGCATGCACTTTTTACAAACAGTCCTCAATATGCCATCTTTTCACATGGGAGAATTAAGAATTGAGATACAGAATTGAGAAAAAACTACAATCCCAAATCAGAAACAGTTGGGACAATATGTTGAAATTGAAATTAAAACTGAAAACAATGATTTGTAAATGATCTTTGACCTGTACTGCACTCAAAACAAAACCGCACATTTCATGATTTACCTCATAAATTTTATTATTTTCAAAGTAAACGCTTATTTCGATTTTGATTCTTGCAACACATTTCAAAAAAAGTTGGGATGGTAAAGCATTCACCATTTTATAATGTTGCCATTCCTTCTCATAGCACGTCAAAGATATTTAGGGACTGAAGGCACCAAGTGGTGAAATGTTTCAGGTGTTATTTTGTCCCATTCTTCCTGTAAACAGGTCTTGGGGTGTGCAACAGTACAGGGTCTTTGTCGTTTCAAAATTTGCTGCACATTCTTTATTGGGGACAGAGGGGACAGGCACCCTCTTCTATCACAGCCATGCCTTTGTAATGTGTGCAGAATGTGATTTTTGCATTGTCTTCTTGAAATATCCCTGGACAGACCCTGGCTTTCGGAATGTTTGCTGTTAACAGTCTGAATGGTCCTTTTCATCTTTGGTCCAGAGCGCACAGCATCTATTTCTTCCAAAAAAAGACCTGGAATATTTATTTGTCTGACCACAATACACGTTTTCGGTGTGTAATGGTCCCAGAGGCCTTCGAGCCCAGAGAAGTCAATGGTGCTTCTGGACACAGTTAATATAAGGCTTCCTTTTTGCAGTTTTTCAACGAGCTAAGCCAGTACGATGCAGAGCCTATGATTTCAAACGAGGGAACTTTGACGAAATGTGTTGCTTACTAGAGCACGTACCTTTCAACATTATCTGAAAATATTGATGACTATTGGCTTGAATGGAAAGATCTATTCCTAATGACTGCTGATAAAGTCATCCCCATAAAAGTTGTCAGACACTAACTCGCCTCCTTGGATAGACTCCGAAGTCCATCATTGTCTACAAAAGAAATACAAAGCAGTGAGGAGAGATCGACAAAATAAAACAGCATCCCCTAAGATGAAGCTGCGTGCTCTTAGCAAGGAAGTAAAATATGTCATTTGAGCGAAGCATCAAAACTACTTGAATAAGATCGAGACATCGTTTAAGGACAACCCAGAGTTATTCTGGAGTTACCATAAGGCAGTTCTGCATTCTCGAGGAAATCCAAGCGTTAACTTTTCCTCATTTTTTTCGCCACAGTCGTCTGGAAACGTAAACGCAAGCTCTATGAATATTCAAAACCATTTGCTTTTGTCTGAAATAACTGACAGTCGAAGAAGTTGCCAGTTGTCAAAATGACCTCGACATTATGAAAGCTTGTGGTCCTGATGGGATTCCAGCATGACTTCTGAAAGCATGTGTTAATGAAATTGCCCCTAGTCTGTGCTTAATGTTCAACCATTTATTAAAAACAGCTTGCTTACCAAAATAATGGAAAAAAGCGAATGTTACGCCTGTCTGTAAAAAAAAGACCTTAAAGAACCAGCGTTATCAAATTACAGGCCGATCTCTCTTGTGTGTTAAACAAAGTACTCAAATGATGTGTTGGAAAAAGACTGTGAGATCATCTAAAACATTGCTTCACACCACTGCAACACGGGTTCATGCAAAATCAATCATGCATTTCGCAATTGCTGACAGTTCTACATACCATTGGGGGGAAAAAACCTAGATAACAAAACAGATATTTTGTATTGGTTTTTGCCAAAGTGTTCAGTTCTGTAAACCATGTCATCCTTCTTGGAAAAACTTAAGAATTATGGAGTGATCAGACATCTACGTGAACAGTTCAAGAATTACCTGCTTGACCGACAACAAAGAGTAGTTGTAGATGGCATCGCCTCCAGTTAGACACCTGTTCGCTCCGGTGTTCCTCAAGGGAGCCTGCTTGGCTCAGTCCTCTTCATTTGTTTTTATCAACGATCAACCAAAAGTTGTGCCATGTGGAACTCTGACAGCTCTTTATGCAGACGACACCAAGCTCTACAGGAGTATTTCATCACAGCTCGATGCAGAGAATTTGCAGTTGGCACTAACAAACCTTGATTCCTGTAGTCTCCAAAACAATATCAAGTTCAACGCATTTAAGTGCAAGGTCTTAACTGTAACACGCAAGAAAGATCCATTGTGCTATGACTATCATCTAGGACATATTAGACGTGAAAGAAGAGAAAGACCTAGGTGTAACCATAACAAGGAAAATAACATAAGGCTCTCATTTGCATGCAGTCACTGCCAAAGCAAACAAATTACTTGGTTTATTACGACATACTTGTCCTATGCTGACTGATGTGAAAGTAAGGAGGAGGTTATGTCTTGTCCTGGTGAACTATAAGATGTGCTACGCCACTGAAGTGTGGTCCCCTGGCATTGCACATTTGAAACAGAAAGCTAAAAGAATACAGAGAAGAGCTACATGTTGGATCCTACAAGTCAAGCAAGGAGAACTATCATATAAAGAAAGACTTATTCAATTGTAGGGCTGGGCGATATGGAGAAAAAAAAATATCTCGATATATTTTTGCTATATCTCGATATCTATGCAGGAAAAACAACCCCCAAAAAACAGACACACCAAATTCAGCAAGGTGTACCTGTAAATGGTTGAACAGGTTCGTGGTGCTCGACGCTTTGGTTGCCACCAATTTCTTGCATTCCCGGCAGTAGACCTCTTTCTGTTGTTCGTCCGACGGTTTAAAACCAAAATATCTCCATATAATGGAGCCATTTGTCCTTTTTTTTGGTAGGAGTTCTGCCGCCTCCGGGCTTTCTGTGGGCGCCACCATGTTGAATGAGTTAACACGCCGCCTACACACGAGGGGAGGGGGTACAAACGCAAGAAGGAGGCGGGGCAGGCAGCACCATAGCATAGTGAAGGAAATTAAGCACAGTGGCGAAATCATATCAATTTAGAGCATTATCTCGATATATACGATATGCCAAAATCTTTTTCGTGTTCATAAAACATATCGATATATCGCAAATCTCGATATATCGCCCACCCCTATTCAATTGGATCTGTTACCTCTTACCTATGACTGCAGTGTCAACCCCTGTGTTCGAAATCACTCCCTACTCACTATATAGTGGAGTATATAGTGAGGTCGCCATTTTGTAGTGCTGTCCGAATGTATAGTGAAAATTGCACCCTATATAGTGCACTCAAAGTATCCCACAATGCATCACGAAAAGTAGTGTACAGCCGATGGTCACTAACCAAGCAATATATCCCATCATGCATTGTGGTCACGCTGAAAGAAATCAAATCAAAAGCCTCAAATTAGATTTAATAAAAGGCAGCGACAAAGAAGAAAGTATCCAGTCTTGATTTAAAAGAACTGAAAGATGCAGACGTCCTGGTATGACCATTGAAATGCAAAAAGATATCTACTGCGCATTTATAGACTACGAGAAGGCATTTGATAAAGTAAAACATGAATTTATCATGGAAGATTTGAAAGCACTACATATTGACTACAAAGACAGAAGAATATTGAAAAACTTATACTGGCACCAGACTGCTGCCATGTCAATTAATGGAAACCTTAGTGACTGGGCTCCTATCAAAAGAGGTGTCAGACAAGGATGTCATGTTACCTGATCTTTTTTCATTGTATTCTGAGATCATTATGAGGAAAATAACAGAAGAGAGTGCAATCAAGATAAATGGTGTTCCGGTGAAGAATGTCAGATATGCAGATGATACAGTACTTTTAACTGAAGACAAGGACAGTCTTGAAAGAATGTTAAAGCAGCTGAAATCTGAAAGTGAAAAAAGAGGACTGTTTATAAATAAAAAGAAGACCAAAACTATGGTATTCTCTTCAAATACTGAAAACCCAAAGTGTGAAATCATTCTAGATGGACAAAAACTACAACAGACGGAGTCCTTTGAATACCTGGGATGCATGCTTACCCATGATGGTAGAAGCACAGTGGAAATTAGAAGACGTATCGCCATGGCAAAGCAAGCATTCATGGAAAAAAGGAATATCTTTACAAATAAAACCCTCCCAACCAAATCAAAGAAACGATTCTTAAAGTGTTATGTCTGGTCTGTATTGTTATATGGATGCGAATCCTGGACTATGAGCGCGGCAGGAAAGAACCAGTTAGAAGCTGCAGAAATGTGGTTTTATAGGCGCGTGATGAAAATATCATGGATAGATCGGAAAACCAACGAAGCGATTTTGCAAATGGTCCAGGAGAAAAAGTGCCTGTTGAGAACTATATCCTTCAGAGGCAACTTGGATTTATGGGCCATATTGTTAGAGAGGACCAACTGGAACGACTGTGTATCAAAGGACGTATTGAAGGTAAAAGAAAGAGAGGCAGACCGAGGAAAGCCTTCACAGACGACCTGACGTTGGCGACAGGAAAGATGATCATTGACCTGCTGCACATGGCTGCTGATCGTAGTGCTTTCAGATTAGTGGTCGCCAACGTCAGATGCTGACATGGCACTTTACAACGAAAGATGCAGCAGACACAAAGTACTTTGTATTTATTAATGTGGGAAATATGCTCAGTATAGGCGGCACGGTGGTGTAGTGGTTAGCACTGTCGCCTCACAGCAAGAAGGTCCGGGTTCGAGCCCCGTGGCCGGCGAGGGCCTTTCTGTGCGGAGTTTGCATGTTCTCCCCGTGTCCGCGTGGGTTTCCTCCGGGTGCTCCGGTTTCCCCCACAGTCCAAAGACATGCAGGTTAGGTTAACTGGTGACTCTAAATTGAGCGTAGGTGTGAATGTGAGTGTGAATGGTTGTCTGTGTCTATGTGTCAGCCCTGTGATGACCTGGCAACTTGTTCAAGGTGTACCCCGCCTTTCGCCCGTAGTCAGCTGGGATAGGCTCCAGCTTGCCTGCGACCCTGTAGAACAGGATAAAGCGGCTAGAGATGATATGAGATATGCTCAGTATAAAATGGATTTATTATTTTGAAAATCCACCAGCTGACTGATCTGGCATGTTTTAATTGCGCGACAGTAATGACGTAAATAACAGTGCGACAGGCTAGTGTCCGAAAGCGTTTTTTCATTTTATCAATGAGCTCACTATATAGTCCTCTATATAGTAATTCCCTACAGTGAGTAAGGAGTAGTGGACGAATTAATGATTTCGGACACGGGTAAGGACTTAGTTTTTCTTTTATAAGGCTTTATATGGACATGCTGATACTAGTTTCTTAAAATATGTAATTCATGGTCGCACACGACGATCCCAGCCTAGTGAAATTAAGTACTTGAACACCTTTTTGTAAAACTGCTACTTTTCAGTCCTCTTTTTTTCAGTCATGATGCTAAACTCTGGTACCTCATATGCAAATTAGCTACACCTAGTAATTTCCTAAGTTTAAAGTCTTTTCAGGGTTTTTGTTACTAATGTGTACAAGGAAACAGTTAATTCATGTCTTTGATACTGACGGACCTTGTTCGTAGAGCCTCTTTTGTAATTGTGGTTGCCAGTGGCAACAGTAGATTTTACTTGTGTTTTCCTTTTGCCCAAGTCCTTCAAGATTTTTAACGTTTTAGTAGGGAGGTGCCTTGCATGGGACTGTAGGTCCTGTTCATGCCTACCCTTTTGGACTCTCCTTTTTTTTTTTGCTTATTTTTTTCTTTCTTTCATGGTTTTGTTTCATTTGCATGTCTTGTGAATTTGTAGTTTTATTGTTTGAAGGCCAATAAAGCTGTTAAACAGTAAAGCTTTAACTGGCATTTGTGGATGTAACTCCTTTTCTGGATACTGATTTTGTAACAAATCATGGTTACAATCACCATTTCAACAAATGAAGTGAAGTTCTCATCTTATTCTCATTATCTCTAGCCGCTTTATCCTGTTCTACAGGGTTGCAGGCAAGCTGGAGCCTATCCCAGCTGACTACGGGCGAAAGGCGGGGTACACCCTGGACAAGTCGCCAGGTCATCACAGGGCTGACACATAGACACAGACAACCATTCACACTCGCATTCACACCTACGGTCAATTTAGAGTCACCAGTTAACCTAACCTGCATGTCTTTGGACTGTGGGGGAAACCGGAGCACCCGGAGGAAACCCACGCGGACACGGGGAGAACATGCAAACTCCACACAGAAAGGCCCTCGCCGGCCCCGGGGCTCGAACCTGGACCTTCTTGCTGTGAGGCGACAGCGCTAACCACTACACCACCGTGCCGCCCTTGAAGTGAAGTTGACCAGAAAAAAAAGATGAAATATCTTGGGTTCATACTGTCTGCAATGAAATACAAGTCAAAGTAAATTTAGAAATTGCTGCTTTCTTTTTTTATTTGCTTTTCCATACCGTCCCAGCTTTTTCTGATTTGGCGTTGTATATGGAAATAGTCTTGAATAATTTATATACCTCCTGTTTCCTTTCTTTGTTTGCTTTTTAAGGCCAGGCAGCTGATTGAAGAAGGCAATGTAATAAAGGTGATTATTGACACGGTTATGGATATGCTGAGGGAACATCTGGACAGCAACCAACGCTTCCATTTTCAGGGCTATAATTCTGACAAGTTTTCCAGGGTTCATGTGATATTCCATGACCTCAAGTAAGCCTTTGGGTTGGTGTACTATAGGTGATATAAAAGAGAGTGGCATGCAATTTAGTAATTTTGTGTTTTCTTTTTCAGGTACATTTTAATCAGTAAACCCACAGTATGGACAGAACAGTTAAGGGGAAAGTTCCTGGAAGGTTTAACTGTTTTTCTTGGATTCCTTAATTGCATGCAGGTACTAGTCCTCAGATAAAGATTCACCTAAAGAAGTGTTGTCATATGACTTTTTTTGTGACCTGAATATTTTTTTTTTCCTCCCCTTCCCTTGTGCTAGGGAATGGAGGAACTCAAAAGGCAGGTTGGTCAGCACATTGAGGTGGAGCCAGAATGGGAGGCGGGTTTCACCATTCAGATCCAACTCCGCCACATTCTGTCCATGTTTCAGGATTGGTGTTCCTCTGATGTAAGCATTGATATGACTCTTAGTATCCAGAATAATTCTGTGGGCTTTGTAAAACACATCAAATCAGATATTGATTTCCCTCAAACAGTTTTCAGCTTTTCATATATTAAAGGCCCCGGTCACACCGCCTGAACTTTGCTGGAGCGGTGAAAAAAATTCATCACCGCTCGTAACTGTTCACCACCGTTTAACAAAAGTTGGCCCCCATTAAAGCAACGCCGTATACGCTCGGCCACCGCTGATGTTTCTCGAGGGGCCCTCCTACCGCTCCGAAAGTTTTGAGCTGCACAAAATATTGTGAGCGGTGAGGAGGGGGCAATTTTCCGCCCCGGCAAAGTTCACCCCCGCTCCACCAACGCCCAGTCAAAGTTTGGCACCGCTAGACGCAAGTTTGTGGACGCTTGGGTCCGCTAGGCTAATGCAGAAATCTTGAACGCTGGACCACCGCTGCTTCGCCAGCGTTGCCCGGGCGGCGATTAAACATTGCACAAACTTCGGTGGAGCGGTTGTAAGCGTTTTACGAGCGGGTTGCTGGAACGGTGTCGGGCGTTGAAGCAGCTATCCATGGCGGCGATGAACTTTGGTTTGGCGTTGGTATAGAGGTGTCGGAGCGGGACCAGAATTTGGCTATAAATACGGGGAGAAATGGACCAGGAGCTCATTTGGAATCAAGCTGCCGTTGAGTTCAGACCTCATCTATATCGAATTTGCTCAAAGTTACAGTAAAACTGTATCACCATGGATGCTGAGAGACTTGCTATGATTGGTGCTAAACCAACTTTATACCCCTGCCGAGCCAAAGCCCGCATATGCAGAACGCCGCTATACCAACGCCAACGCTCACTACCGCTAAACCAACGCTAAAGCAACGCCGGCTTCAGCGGTGCACCGCTAAGCCAACGCCCGTGTTTTCGATTTTTTTCCCATTTTGTGCGCGGTGACGAGCGTTGTCGAAATTCGCGCCCCCCCCCCCCCCCCCCCCCCCACCGTTCAAGGAACGCTCCAGCAAAGTTCAGGCGGTGTGACCGGGGCCAAAAGCTGTTAATTTGTGAAAAACTGTACTGAGTAGTTCGCACTGGTTTGATGAAACATTTTGGAGAAACAGTCATCACCACTGTATAATCACTCTACTGTTTGTGAAACTACGTATCTTACAGGAAAGAGTTTTACTGCTAGCTTTTCAGGAGTGCCACCGTGTGCTTCAGCGCTGCACCAATCAGCCCTTCCACAGTGAGCCCACTGACTGGTACATGTGCAAGCACATCCTCCACACTCACGCTTACAAAATCTCTCAAGAAGCTGTCTCCATCCACCTACCCATCACCAGACTCCTGGCTGGTGAGCTTCTGAAAATCGTCTTGATTGATATGTTGTTGAAGTTTAATCATATCATTTGTTTCCCAATGTCCTAAAACATTTTAAAGAAAGGAAAAAAAACATTAGTGTTCTTAGAACAGTCAGTTAAACGGGTTCAGTTCAATTTTCTGTGTGGTTGCAGGTTTGTATGTCCTGTTGTGTCGGACAGGAGCTGTAAAATACCTCCCTGACTTTGTGGATCCTGTGAGTAGATCCTGTGAGATCTTGCAACTCGTAAAATATGTTTGTGCCCCCACCCTCTAAATACGACCAGTCATTGTTATGCTTTTACTATAGAGCTGTGTATATTTTTCAGGAGCAGATGGACTTGCCGTTTTTCGCCGAGTTCTCTCTGCGTTGTGTGGTACTAGCTGCTCAGGTGTCTGCAGAAATGTGGCGCCGAAATGGCCTCTCCCTTATCAGCCAGGTCAGATCATGTCAAATACTGGTTTACCTCTCTGCCCTCCTTTCTGTGCTTTCACTTATTAGTGAAGTTTTGTAAACAGGCAGTAGGGATAATTATGGATGAAGGGAGTTGCAAAACAGATTCTCGTTACTTTTGACATCACTATACAATTAAAAAAAAAAAAAGAGCTCTCATTTGTTCTGATGTGTCTACAAAACGATGTGTCTTTTTCTGGAACACTTTGCACTGCTGTGGACTGTTGTCTTGATATTTGCTTTTGGAATAGGTGTACTACTATCAGGACGTGAGATGCAGAGATGAGATGTTCGACAAAGACATCATCATGATTCAGGTATGTACCAGGCTCCTCTAGTGGGGTTTTCTCCCCCCCTCACAGTATGTGCAATAAACTAATGAATAAATATTAGACATGTAAAATGGATTTTTTTTTTTTTTTTTTTGCGCGCCTACAGATTGCTGCTTCCAAAATGGACGCCAACCACTTTATCATGCTCATTCTATTGAGGTTTGAGCTCTTTGAGGTGTTTAATGGAAATTGCTCAAGTAAAGATCAGGTTTGTTTTGAAGTGTTTAAAACAGCTTCATGACGACCTAGCATGCTATGTCCTTTTATTTATTTATTTATTTATTTAATGGAGGTAGTTGCATACAAGAAACAAAACAAACACAAATTTAGTCATCATCTCCATGAATTATTACCATGTCATAAGCATACAAGGTCCTGTAAAATTTAAAGAGAGACGGCCTTTCGATTTCATATAATCGGTGAAATTTAGTTCCCTCTGAAATTTGGTCATTGTTATACATGTTTATTTCTGTAATATCTCACAAAATATTAGGCCATTCTGTGACTGGGAAGTTATTTAATTTGAGGGGATTCCCTAGCAAATAACGTGCAAGAAATTGCACGCTTTGCGCAGTCGAGCAGACAGAGGAAGTCCATGTGCGCATGCGCAGGCTTACCTTGACCATGCACTGACGGTTGCATCATCTTGTCGCGAAATGAACAGCTGATCATACCGAGGTGCTCACTGGCCACCGATATTTATTAGTTCGGTCCTGCGTTTCCTCTCCTTCACAACGTAACATGTTTTCTTCTCACTTTCCGTTACTGTAGTCGGTCTTTCACGTTTCATTCGCACACTCACGTCCTCCATTTTTCTCTCCTGTTTCAAATTTGTATCCCACAATGCTTTGCATGAACAGGGAAAGCTCACCACGTGATGCATCACGTAGTATCTTGAATTGAGTCATGCTGAAGCAAGAAAAAATAGCAGAGAATTTAGGGCCACATGGCCCTAAATTCATTAATTGTTCTATTAAAAAAAACAACTAATAAAATTGGAAGTCTGTGATTTCGAATTCAGTAGCTTTCAGTCCACTAAACAAAAATAATTGGGTGTCAGGGAAAATTCTTTTTATGACCTACACTTGAAAACTCTGGAAGGCAGTCTACCTTTAAATTCTTCAAACAATAGAGATCTTGCAGTCACGTGACCGGAAAGTTAACAGCCGCCATCTTGTCGGCAAACAACACAGCTGAATACTGCTGCACTCGTGTACAGAATGGATCAATTTCAACCGACGGACTACACGGCTCATTTTTCTAATGAACAGATAACTAGATATATGTCTAAAATAAACGATCTACAGATTAGTGACCCTTATGGCTTACCGGACGTAGTTTTCACGACCGTGTCAGTGGATATTGAACTGCCGGAGGTGGAATACCCAGACGTGTATAATTACCTCATCAACTTCCCCTCGCTGTTCAGTGGTGAAGCACTGCGTGCTTATAAATCTTTGGACAGTTATCTCTACAGAAATTCAGGATTTGTCAGCCCCCCTAAGATGTGGCATCTTGTAAAGAAGAAAATAACAATCCTCATTGGACGGGTAAGTCACTTAAGTATTGAGCACTAGAACTGATGCTAGATATATCAGTAGTATCTAGCATAGCACTGACCAGCCGATTATGGTTGAATCATACATGGCATATATATTTATTTATAAATCCTTATAAAGATTTATCCTTATATTTATAAGGATTTACTACTAAGACAGTGGTAAATTCTTATAAGTTCTTTACTGTTTTTTTTCGTACCACACCGCTAAAGACCCAATCCACCCCGCCCCAACCCTTTTCTCAGGCTCCCACTTCCCGGAATTTTTTATCAAAGCAAGTCATAAACTTATGCTGCAAATAACCACATGGATATACTGAAATAAATACATGACGAACCTGAGATGAAATGGTCACTGCACAGGCGCCAGTGATCGTTCTTTCCAGTCGGTACCCATGCCTTGTTGTTGTTGTTTGGATCAGCCCGGCTGATAGCAGCAATCCATTTTGCACGCCTGTCAGGGTCCCGTGGGAGCCTATGAAACTAACTTCCCGTTTTCTGACCTCTCCTGTTGTGGCATTTATATGCCATGCAACTCTCCGGCATTGTGGCACGGTAATATTTGAATATTTCGGCGAAAAATAATGAAAGTCAGTGTCGGAAAGACGGCGGAAATATGGCGTTTAACCGACAAGATGGCGTTTGTCTACAATCTGGAGTGGATGTGACGTCACATGCAAGTGCTCCATATTGTCAATTCTAAAATGAAACGCAGTAATGGGTTGCTATTTTACCTGTATACATTATTAGTGTTTAGAGTGTTTTTACTGATAGTTATGCCCTTTTTCCCTGTAGGACCTCCAGAAACAGTGGAACAGATTGACAGAAGAAATGCTCTACTTGTTGATTATCATCACAGGCAAGTCCATACAGCACAAACGTTTTTGAGAAAGAAAACATTGCTGTGGTATTTCCCAATAATTTTGATCTTGGTTGAACTGCTCAACATATTGTCTATTATTACTGCAGATTAGTGTTATGGATTCCTATAACAAACCAATTTTTGTGGATGGGCAATTATGAATTATGTTTATTGGTTTACACAGGGGAGCGGTATGTCCCTGGAATCAGTAATGTGACTAAAGAGGATGTGACGATGAGGGAAGTGATTCATCTATTGTGTATAGAACCTATGGCTCACAGTAGCATGGTCAAAGGCCTGCCAGAAAATGTAAGCGATCCTGTCACAGTAACTTTTAAATTTAGTCAAGTAATGGTGAAAAATGAAAATAAGCCTGTTTTATGGTTAAGATAATATGCATTAATAGATCATCATCTAAAACGATGTAACTGTTTTCCTGTTGTAGGAAAACCAGGAAACTGGGCTTGAAACTGTTGTCTCAAAAGTTGCCACGTTCAAGTGAGTCAATCTCATGAAAAATAGAAAATAAAACTTTTTGATGGTCTTTTTTATGCATTTTTAAAAAGTATTAATTATTTCATTTATTGACTTATTTTTCCAACCTTGTTCAGGAAACCAGGAGTTTCTGGTCATGGCTTATATGAATTGAAGAAAGAATGTCTTAAGGAGTTTAACCCCTTCTTTTACCATTACACCAAATCACAACACAGCAAGGTACAGTATATGCATACAGTCCCCCCCCCCATGCGCCTTTTGTGTAACTGTTTGCGTCTTTATCTCAGGCTGAAGATGCACAGAAGAAGAGAAGGGCCCAGGAAGGGAGTGACAAAGGTATGAATGCAGTGCACACTGTACACTAAACCAAAAATTACAAGTCTAATATTTTCGGTGGAAATTAAATAGGTCTAGCATTAAGCTTAATAAATTACTCAGAAACTAAACTGGACTCTTGTACAAAATCGAACACATCTGTACTGACTATAGCTTCCAGTGTTATTCTCCTGAGGGAATTTTTGGTGCTGCTAATTTTTATTTATTAATTAAAATTTTTTAAAAACCTTTTTCCAGCTCTTAGGCCACCAGTACCTCCTCCCTTCTCACAGGCCTTCTCCAGCATAGTGCGACTGCTCTGCTGTGATGTGTTCATCCATGTGTTGAGGAGAGTGCTGCAGAGGGCAGTTGAGGAACGTTCTGCTCTGTGGACTGAAGCCATGATCCAAAGGGTATGTTGATGCTCATTGCTTTCATTTTACTCTCCTCGTTTGGACAGATGGTTATGTATGTATTTGCTAACTAGTATGGGTGTTTCTACATTGCGTGTTATTTGGATTCTGTGATCATGCATGAGTCGTAGACACGATAATATTGGTGTGTGTGTATACACTACCGTTCAAAAGTTTGGGGTCACCCAGACAATTTTGTGTTTTCCATGAAAAGTCACACTTTTATTTCCCACCATAAGTTGTAAAATGAATAGAAAATATAGTCAAGACATTTTTCTGGCCATTTTGAGCATTTAATCGACCCCACAAATGTGATGCTCCAGAAACTCAATCTGCTCAAAGGAAGGTCAGTTTTATAGCTTCTCTAAAGAGCTCAACTGTTTTCAGCTGTGCTAACATGATTGTACAAGGGTTTTCTAATCATCCATTAGCCTTCTGAGGCAATGAGCAAACACATTGTACCATTAGAACACTGGAGTGAGAGTTGCTGGAAATGGGCCTCTATACACCTATGGAGATATTGCACCAAAAACCAGACATTTGCAGCTAGAATAGTCATTTACCACATTAGCAATGTAGAGTGTATTTCTGATTAGTTTAAAGTGATCTTCATTGAAAAGAACAGTGCTTTTCTTTCAAAAATAAGGACATTTCAAAGTGACCCCAAACTTTTGAACGGTAGTGTGTGTGTGTGTGTGTGTGTGTGTGTGTGTGTGTGTGTGTGTAAAATATATTTAAAAAAAAATTGTGTGCTTCCTCCAGGCATTGCATCTTGTAGGTCAGGCTTTGCTAGAGGAAAAAAATCAGCTGGAGGCCTGTAGTGTTGAAGAAGTGACATTTGACTTCAGTCTCAAAGCTCGAAGTACGTCTTTCTGTTGCTGGAAGGGAATGGCGGGCCAATAGCATGTTCCATGCACTGCATACTTTCAACCCTCCTGTTCTGCATTTTCTTTAGAAGTTGGCTCGGATCATGGGAAATCATTGTTCCATTTCCTGTCCAAAATGAAGTCCCATCCTTCTCTTGAAGCTCACAACGACATGATCAATTGGACGCTACAGGTATAACCTAGTTATTTCCAGTCTTAATTGGATATTCAATAATCACGTAATTATGCTGTTTGTTTTCCTCTTTTCTCTTCAGATGTTTGAGATTGTGAAGTGCCTTCGTGAGAAATCCATCCCCTCTGCTTCATGTGCAGCAGATCAGACCAAGGCAGAGGAGGTAGTGGGATTTCAGTGTACTTATTGCAGTACATTTACTTTGTTATTTGATATTTATATAATTAGCATTTATTTTTTTTTTCAGATTGAATGATTTGACATGGATCATCATGTCGGTCAGTTATTAAATCTGTTTAGGCTGCATGCCAGAGTGAAATCTAGCACTGTTTTTATGAAAACCCCACAATCACCACTTGGTTTGCAGAAATAATAATAATAATAATAAACTTTATTTGCCAGGTATGTGAACACACACGAGGAATTTGACTCCGGTTTCACTTAGCTCTCTTAGTGCAAACAGATAAAAAGCGTAGAAAAAAACCCAAAAAGCTATGTACATGTAGAAGGGTAAATATATGTATAGACAGCATAGTGCAAGGATGAATTAGTAAATATAAATATACGGTGTGCACAGAATGACGGTATGAGTGTGCAGATATTTCACAGTTGATGTTACTGATATTTGAGTCCGGTTTTAGCTGTTCATCACAGAGACAGCCTGAGCAGGGCTCGAAATTAACTTTTTTTCTTTGTGTCCCCCAGTGGTCCCGAATTCTGTGTTGTATTGTCCCGAATGGAAGCAATAGTGTCCCCATTTTTTTCCTCTCTGAAATAACCAGTGGTTAATATTATCATATGAAGTTACTATTATATTTGTAACTATGCGATTTTGAACCCTTTATATCATTTTTACAATAAGTCACAAGACATAAGCGACACATGTCCTATACATCATCTACTTCAAAATTACAGTTATTGCATTTTCAGTTTATTAAACTTTGGCGATCTCACTGTATGAATAGATACCCGTTTATTTAAAGGGGCCAACTAGCTCATTCAGAAAATGTTTCAACTCCCTACATCTGCAGCACACTTTAGTTGAAAATAAGACCCCTTTTATGTTCATTTCATCTACTTATACCTTGAATATCTGTTGGCACTTATAAGGCCAACTTATAATTTTCACCATTACCGTTATCCATTTTTATGAACTTTCCGTTATCCATTTTTATGAACTTTCGCTGCCGAAACGTGGGTGCAAATGTTAGCAACATCAACATAGTGCCAGGGTCCGAGCCTAGTTGTGCTGCTGACTGACTAAACTTTCTGAACTAGAAAGACACCAAGAAAACTCACTTATTCTGTTGAACGGTATCTTCCGTCAATATCATCCACATCATTCCTGTTGTATTTTATAACGTGTCTAACAGTGTTCATTAAGTTAATTCAGTTGCTAGCGTTGCCTGCAGACCAGGCGATGACACTTTGGATCCTGAAGGTCCCGGAGATGTTATGTCTGGCCTTTCAGTTTCTTCCCCGCGGTCGGTCCGCTTCAACCACTTAAGCATTTTTGTTCAGGCAAGAGTCGGCGCAGCGTGTGCGGTAGCAATTCCATTCCAAGTCCATATAATGCGGACACCGGCCGAAGATTCTAGAACAGAATGCGCTGCTCTGTGGCCTACGGATGCAGGTGCATCGAAAGTGTAGCTGCTATGTATTTTTCGCTGTTAACGTTTTAAAATTAAAATTGACAAATTAGGTGAATGTCTACATATGTGTTACGGCTTTGTAAATAATATTAATGTAGAACTTTTTTTCTAGATCTATTTTTTTTCCATTGTCCCGGGATTGTCCCAGATATGATAATTTTGTGTCCCGATAACATTTTTTATGGTCCCCGGGACGTTGGGACACCGTTAGTTTCGAGCACTGAGCCTGAGGGGAAAAAACTGTTCTTGTGTCTGGTTGTTTTTGCGTACAGTGTTCTGTAGCGTCTCCCTGGGGGAGAAGTTTAAACAGTTTGTGACCAGGGTGTGATGGGTCTGCAGAGATGTTACCTGCCCGTTTCCTGACTCTGGACAGGTACAGGTCTTGGATGGAGGGCAGGCTGACACCAACAATTTTCTCTGCAGACCTTATTGTCCGTTGCAGTCTGTTCTTGTCCTGCTTGGTGACCGATCCAAACCAAACAGTGATGGAAGAGCAGAGAACAGACTGAACGATGGCAGAGTAGAATTGTGTCAGCAGCTCCTTAGACAGGTTGAGCTTCCTGAACTGGCACAGAAAGTACAACCTCTGCTGGGCCTTTTTGATGATGGTGACTGTGTTGGTCTCCCACTTCAGGTCCCGGGAGATTGTGGAACCCAGAAACCTGAAGGTTTCAACAGCAGTCACAATGTTGATGGTGATGGGCGGCAGGGTGGGGGGGGTTTCTTCTAAAGTCCACTGTCATCTCCACAGTTTTGAGCGTGTTCAGCTCCAGATTGTTCTGACTGCACCAAAATCAAATGTGATTTTTAATAGCATAAGGTGTTTTTGCATTTCTCAGTCAAGTTTAATGGATACTTCCAAATAGAGCAGCCTCTGCTGCTGTAAGGGCTGAGAAGTGCAGCCTAGCTTAGACTACGTTCAGACTGCACCTTGAAACGACCCATATCCGATTTTTTTGCCCATATGCGACCTGTATCTGATTTGTTATTGACAATCTGAATGACACAGATCCGATTTTTTCACATGCGACCCAGGCCGCTTGGATATGTGGTCCTAAATCCGATGCATATCCGATATTTTCACATGCGACTGCAGTCTGACCGGACAGGTCGCATTCATGCGACCTACACTTCATCAAGAGACAAACGTCACTATTCTGCGTTGGCTAATCCCGCCTCTTTGGTGGAAAACAACAACATTTGTACAGTTTTCAGAATTTAAATAGACTTTTATAGAATTGATCAAGCTAATGGTGGATTTGGTAGGGACCTGGATGTTGATCTGTTAGCCTGATTAAATAAAACAGTTTCTATAACTGATTTATAACTTAAACCATCCTGTATTACAAGATTATAAGATTGTTCTGGAAATTTCCAGTAATTTGACACCTTCGGTCTCATTAGTCTGCTGCCCACATTAATCAGATTATTGTGCGAGTTCCGCCGCCGCCACAAAAACCACATCGCCAGGTCTCGCCTCATCTCCATAGCAAACTGCACTGGTGTTTATGCACCTTGAGCCAGCGCTGAGAGAAGTTGCAGAATTCAGCTGGCTATAAACAATCTAAATAAATATTTATAAAAATGTAGAAAAAGTTTATTAATATGACGAAATAAATATGTGCAAATTATTAAGCCTGAATTAAGAGTTTGGTAATACAGCGGCCGTATCCCAAATGACTGCCTACTGAAGCTCGAGTGCACTATATAGAGTTTAAAAATCCATTACTTCCTAGTAACATGTAGTGCACTTATATAGAAATTAGAGACATATTTAGGAGTCAACCCTCGTTACCAGGCTACACGTTTTCGTTTCAGTTCAGAAACAAAAACACACACGAGACCTCACACTTTAACACTAACCAGATAATTAAACAAACAAACAAAAAAAGAAATCATTAAACATGAGTGCGCTTTTTTTTTTTTTTACGTATTACGTAGATGTGCTTATTACGTGTCAATTTGCGCATGCTGGACACTTTTGGGTCGTTTTCCGTTCATATTGGAGATTGCATACAAGTCTCATGTAATTGGTAATGTGAACGGCCTAACAAAAAAATCGGATTTCACAACAAATCGGATATGGGTCGTTTCAGTTTGCAGTCTGAACGTAGTGTAAGATGCTGCCTATTATTTGGCTCTTGAAAGCATGCTTTGTCTGCCTTGATGTGTTTGTGCAGAGTGTTCATGACAAAGAAAAAGCAGAGCGGAAAAGGAAGGCTGAGGCTGCTAAGCTTCACAGACAGAAGATCATGGCTCAGATGTCTGCCATGCAGAAGAACTTTATTGAAACTCACAAGCTGCTGTATGACAATGTGCCTGAGAGTGGGAGTCAGGGCGAGTCTGTGGTCTCAACAGAGAGGTAAGGAGAAGTATGCTCAAAACGCTAAGGAAAAAAGCCCTGATACTGGACACAGTTTTGGGTCTATAATTGATTTCAGATTTGTACATAAATGAGCTACAAAGTAGTTTTCATTATGGGTGCTTTGGGTGTTAGAGACTTACAAAAGCTATAGAAGACCAGTAGTTTAAAAAAACAAAACAAAAACGGTTTAGTTGAATGTCAATTTTGTACAGCAGTGTCATGGAGCTGGAAAGTCGTGTGGCTGTGGGGCCTAAGCAGGGAGTGTGTCCTACTGACTGGGAAACTCTCACTTGCATCCTATGTCAAGAGGAACAGGAGGTGCAGGCTCAGGCTCCAGCCATGGTGCTTACTGCCTGTGTTCAGAGATCTACAGTTCTCACCCAGTGCAGGGGCAAAACCCTCTCCGTAAAGGGTCAGTGATGCTGTTAACATATGCACAAACCTTCAGTTTTAGTTTGTTTGCTGAAATATATAAAATGTTACTTGTTTTGTTGGACAGAGAACTCCTATCCCTTGTTCATGCCCCCTGATCTAGCTGTGGGCATACACACTGGGAGCTGTGGACACGTTATGCATGCCACCTGTTGGCAGAAGTGAGTGCATGCTAAAAAAAAAATCACCATACATTTGCAATATATTTGCTTGTTAAACAAATCAAGCTGTATGTGCTTTTTCTTAACCTAGAAAAGTGAACACAAGAAGCAGCTATTAAAAGCATTGATGTTTCTGCGTCATCATTTTGTGCAGGTATTTTGAGGCGGTACAGAACACCACTAGGAACCGGCTGCATGCTGAGCTGATTATAGACCTGGAGAATGGAGAGTACATGTGTCCGCTCTGCAAGTCTCTCTGTAACACTGTGGTCCCTCTTGTTCCCTTGGAGCCCAACAAACTCAACTGGTATGACAACTGTGTGTGCTACACTAAGGGCATTGTTAAACTTTCTTTTCCAAGTGTTTTTGCAGCAAGCGTGAAGGCTGTCACAAAAAAGCTGAATTAATTTTGGATATGAGCAGGTATCAATTGAGACTTAATTTGGACTTTGATACATGTCAAGAAACACCAATTAAATAAATAATACACCGTCATAAGAAGGATTGAATAGGTGTAACATCTCATTTTGAAAAAAAAAAAAAACCCCAAAAAACTGTGCACAGCAGAAGTGGTGTGATAAAGCAATCAAATCATTGCTGAACACAGACCTGCCTACCCTTACGATTTCTGTGTAAAAATTACGTTTTCACCATCTGAAATACGCCAATACGAGTTGACCTAAATATATACGCAAACACGGAATATATGATGTAACCAACCTGAAAATATTTTGAGTCGATGAGGAGAAATTCTGATACCGTATTTTCTGGACTATAAGCCGCTACTTTTTTCCTAGGTTTTGAACCATGCGGCTTATACAAAGGTGCGGCTATTCTGTGGATTTTTCTTCCACCGCTAGGGGCGCTCTAACCGGAAGTAGAATCAAAAATAAGATAGACGAAAAATCAATGCAAAGAAGAATTAGCAGATCTTTAGCAGATAGAACACGCACGACAAATTACTAACTGGTAATTATTTTCAAATCCAGCGAAGATGATTAAAGTGACTTGTGGTTTCAAACACAGGAGAAATGAAGGTAAATAAATACCGGTTATTTTCTCTTGGTTCTGTTCCGTTTTAATCAGCAAAGTTGCTGCCGTGTTAAAAGGCACTGTTCGGAAAGAATCTGTTCAGGTACATACATGTACATTTACAGTACAAAATCATTCTGTACATGCAGTAAATATCTAATTTTTCAACATAGATATCTGCGGCTTATAGCCTGGTGCGGCTTGTATATCTTTTTTTAAATTTTTTTTTAAAAATAGAGCGGATGCGGCTTATATACAGGTGCGCTCTATAGTCCAGAAAATACGGTATGTAAATAATCATTATTATCGTCAACTGCCACCAATTGTCTGCAGAAAACATCCAAATAATTTTTTTTTTTTTAAGATACTTGTTCACGTCTTCTTTTCATTCGGATATCGGGAAGTGACGAGTGTATCAGAATGTCAACTTCCGCTAAAAGCGAAGCAAACTTGAATGCGCATGAACCCGGATGTTTTAGAAAAAAAATGGCGGCGAAACGAAAGCCACATCGTGCCAGTTCAGAATCTGAAGTATGTAGTGAAAAGAAAGTCAAGCATTGTCAGAAATATCGTAAAGAATATAACGACGTGCCTGGAATTCAACCTTCGATACGTGGGGAAGGGTATGCCTTTTGCCGATACTGTAAGAAAGATTTTACGATCTCAGCAGTGAGACACAGGCACATGCTAAGCATTATACACCTGATCAGCTCAGAAGGCTCAAGAGTGCCTATTATCAATCTCTGAAGAAGTATGACTAAATAAGGAACTGTGGTGATGTAAATATGTTGACAGTTTGCTTTTTATTTAGACAGTTTGTTGTTTGTTTGTGGTTAAACAAGAGACAGAATGAGAAGAAAACATTGAATATATCAAATACAAGATGTGCTACATTTTCCAAAACTACTGTGGTGTTAACATTGACAGTAAAGTATGTGTGAAGTATGTGAAAGAATGTATACCTATGGGATACACACATTGCAAGAAGACTGAATTGACTTCATTAAAGGTAAGAGTTATTGTTTTTTATGTAAAATAATCAAAATTAGAAATATTCCTCGTATAAACATTTAGTTATTGCTATGATCACATACACTTGTGTACTATGTATTGTATTATGTAGTGACTGTAACACTTGGTCATAATAATGAGTTCTGATTACACACAGACAGTTGGAAATTACACAAAGTGATTGAGTTAGATCCACAATGGTGCATTTAGGGGTAGGCAGGTTTGTGAACATGAATTTGTCTGTGTGACCCAGGTTGCTGATGTGGAATATTCAGAGAAAGTGTGGAAATGTTCTAAATTGAGATTATTTTGAGGTGTTATCAGTATCTTTCACTCTGTCATACGAGTTCTCCTTTTTCTGTTTAGTGAGAGTGCTGAGATGATTGGGCAGTTCCTCACTCTTCCTCGTTGGATACAAATAGTACTTGCTCGGATCAAGGGACTCGGAGTCCTTCAAGGAGCTGGTGAGAGGCTTCTCATGTTTCAGAGTAATAACTCGATTTATTTTTGTCCTGGTCCAAATCCTGTGCTCTGATTGGCTGGCGAGCGGGTCCGTATCCTACGGTACAGACCCTGGTTATGGACCTCTGGCAACTCGCTCGTTCACAACAACAAACATAGTAGCATTTTTTGTCAACATTTATCTTTTTTTTTTTTTAAATAAGATTTATTTATAAGATTATCAAAAATCTTATAAATTTTTGCCAGCATTTCTCAGGAGAATAGCATTAATTTTACAGCATGGATAGCGATAACGACAGTGTTCACAGCGAAAGCGAGTTTTATTACCCTGAGGAAGAAGAAATAAAATAAAACATTTCAGGAAAAAGCTAAAGACCTCTCTAACTTGCTAACACCGAGCAAAAACATGGCTGAATCCTGAATGACTCCTATTTGTATAAATAGGGGACTACATAGGCGGCAAAATGTAGTTTTTTTTTTTTTTTTTCCCTGCCATGGAAGTGCACTTGTATACTGAGGAGGAAGCCATTTACATTACAGCCGTGAATGAGGATTCAAAATAGCATTAATTTTATAACATGGATAGCGATAACAACAGTGTTCACATCAAAAGCGAGTTTTACTACCCTGAGGAAGACAAAATTAAAGAAACCATTTCAGGAGAAAGCCGAAAACCTCTCTAACTTGCTAACACCGAGCAAAAACATGGCTGAATCCTAAATGACTCAATTTTGTATAAATAGGGGACTATATAGGCGATAAAATGTATTTTTTTTTTTTCTGCCATGGAAGTGCACTCGTATACCGAGGAGAAAGCAATTTGCATTACAGCTGTGAATGAGGATTCAAAATGGCGGCCCGGCTCGGTTTTCCCTTTCGGGCGCTCTCGTTTTCTGTTAGAATTTGGTAAAGAAAAAATAAATGTATTATTTACCAGCTTAAGGTCGGTCCGTATGGTGAAATACCGTGACCTCGGCCTTGAATACTGACCTCGGCCCAGAGGGCCTCGCTCAGTACTTTCAAGACCTCGGTCACGGTATTTCACGATACAGACCTCCCAGCTGGTAAATAACATATGTATTGCATTTCTTTTAGAACATGTATTTAAATTGTGATTTGTATGTGTGTGTATTAGAAAATACAACTGATACAGGAAAAGAGGAAACTGGGTTGTTCGAGGACACACAGACTGACTTCAGGTCAATCCTTAGCTTTGGAGTTCAGCCACCGTGAGTCCCACTTTACTCTCTTATGAACAGTCAGATTATTTATGCAACATAACACAAATATCAGAATGTACTCTAAGTGTTTCTCTGTCTGTGTTAGGCCAAAATACTCAAGCAGTATAATGGAAATGCTGGTAGTGTGCGCCACTACAGTACACAGGGTGGGCCTGCAGACAGCACCCAATGAGCTGTGCCCTCACGTGCCTGTCATGACCTGGAACACTTGTGCCTACACCATCCAGGCTACAGGTGAGAGGATTTTCCCATTCACTTCACCCCATCCTTGTTCTCGGTAACCAGTACTGTATTGTTATTTCATGGCTATGGTGTTCTCTGTAGAAAACATGTTACAGGAAGAGGGAAAAGCTCTGTTTGGATCTCTACAGAACAGACAGGTCGGTTTTTGACGTTTTCTGAATGCATATGTGTAGTTTCTTTTTGTTTGCTGTGATTGAGATGTGATGTAAGTGATGCATGTATTACAGCTAGCTGGTCTCAAAGCACTGGTACAGTTCTCCGCTATTCAGCGAATGAAGAGTTCTCAAAATGTCATACAGAAGCATTTTACAGACATGCTAGCAGGTAAAACTGCATGTTGAGTGTATGTGTGAGAGAGAGAAAGACAGGAAATGTTTCATTTCTGAATGGTCTTTTTAAACAATAATCAACTTTTTTTCCGCTATTATCTCTGTCTGTTTCTTCCTAGTATTGTTACCTGTGTCTAATGAAAGCACACCCACAATATTAGAAGTAGATTTCTTTAATCTCTTGGTAAGTGTTGAACAGAATGTGTGTTTGGATGATGTAGTTATAATTAAATTTACAGTATATTTTAAACAGTTTTAAAGGAGATACACAGAACCTTTATTTTTAAATGCATTTCTGAGTGGATAGTATCTCCATCCTTGACTCTTGTATGCTGCATAAATGGGAATAAAAAAAAGATATATTTTTGAGAGTTAAAATCGACTGCAAAGTTGGCATTTGAGGTGCCCCTCTGAGCCAGCCAGCCAGCCCTGAGTGCGTGACGTCACAGCAGGAACCGGTTTTAAGGCCGAGACCTTTGACAGCTATAGACCAAAGTCATATAAATAAACATTTATGGTGAAAGTAAGAAATATCGTTACCGACTTGCTCAGCTAAGACTGATTTGACTTCATTGATTGTGGGTTGACTCTCATTAAAACAGGATAGGTGTTATAACTTATGCAACATGCATGCATTTTCACTGGTGAAACATAAAAGGCTAATTAAATAATCAGATGAACTGAGACAATCACCTTCTGAAGCAAATTAAATAATCTTATACCGGTAACTTAAACACACAATTTACATGTATTAATCTAAATGCAGCTAAACAACGAGTGTTTTTGTTGTTTTGTATCCAAATGATTATCTTTGCATCTTACCCATCTGTGTTCTTGCGTCTTGAAGGCTGATCTTGTTTGTGGCCAATTCTTTTGAAACAATCTGACTTTCAGTTGTTCGTTCGGTTCTCTGTTCATTCGCTTCTTCCACATAAGGGTGAGATATTGCTGCTGAGGCAAGCATATCCAGCGGAGGGAAAAAAAAAAGCATATCCAGCGGCGAAATCAGACGGCTGGTCCACTCATTCTCCATTTTCTCCATACTGAGTACTCCGCCATTACTGCTCGTCTCAGGCAATTACTAAAACCCAGGACGGGATGTCACCGGTTTTAGCAACAACCAGGCGGAGGTCACTGCCCAAGCAATAATATGTCATGTTCCATCCCAGGTTTTAACAACAACCCTCGGCTCACACTCCAGGAGAACTGGTGCAACTGAACTTGCTTTCCATTTCTTGTAGTTTTCTTTTCCTTTAATTGTTGGTACTGCACCCTCTTTCAATACGGGCTTATAGCCAACGCTCCTCAACAGATCAGAGGTCTCGTACGAGTCTTCAGTAAAATGTGCAGAGCAGAGGAGAGACCACTTCGTAGGCGCTCAATGTGCCCGTGAACTTCTTGCAAAACGCATCCAAATGTTTGCAGTTTGAACATTCTTGGGCCATGAATGCAACGTAAATCCACCTTCTGTCGTGTTGCTACACCCGCCAGCAACACATCTACGTGGCATGGCGATAAATTAGCTCAAAATGGAAGCTTGAAGTTGCAGTCAGCTCTGTGTTTTAGTATCAGGTTTTCGTCTAAACGGGGGAACAGGGGCGCTGCACCCTCTTACTCTCGGCGTGCGCCCCCTTACCGACTCCGTGAAAACATCCCAGCAACACTACGTGACAATGTGTCTGATCATCAAATACGTTATAATTGCTCCAAAAATATTCCAATCATAGTAGATACACCGCCAGACGGTGCAAAAACAATCCGAATTGGCGTTTTCCAGACTGAGGCGCCATGTTGTTTAGTTGTTTACTTGTCGCGGCTGCTCTCGCGAGATTTGACATGGGTTACATACAAGGTCAGCTGACTTGTAGAGCGAGATTTCTCGAGACTGAATGACCTTTCACCCACCGGCGCGGGAGCTTTTGACAGAAGTAGTTCGTGAGTTGTTTTTGTTGACACTTGGGCATTTAAAGATGTCATCCCGCGGCACGAAGCGGAAGAAAGCCCAAGACTGTCCGGGGCAGAAGAAGATTACTTCTTTCTTTTTCAATGTTGACAGACAATTTGTTACAATTTCCTTCTCAGATAGCCTCAGAATGTCCCATTGGAGCATTTTTCAAAGGCTTTGCACGGCGGGGGCGGACAACCTGCACCATCCCCCCCCCCCCCCGCTCCCTCGCCATGGTGAGCGCCCTCATACTAAATTTTTCTAGAAAAAACCCGGTTAGTATAGCGGAACTGGCGATGAGACCGATACACTTCCTGCGGTGACGTCACAGATGTCAAGGTCATTCACTCAGACCGCTACCTATATGAATAATTTTAATCATAAAAATGACTGTATTAGATGTATTGTTAACGCTTAAAACTATTCCTATGCCATTCTTGAGGTCTCAAGGCATTTATAAACAAAAAGTGAAGCCATGGCTCTGTGTATCTCCTTGTTGCATTTGCAGCTCATTGACTTACTACATAAATGAGTTCTTCTTTAAAAAGTTGTAATTCCACAGGTGGGGCTAGTTCTGTCTATACCTGTGTTGTACCAAGAGGAGAGTGTTGACCTGCAGCCTTCAGCAATCAGCACTGCTTATAATCAACTCCACATAGTGCACCTTGTCACCATGGCCCACATAGTGCAGATCCTACTATCATCACAGGGTAAAAAAAAAAAAATCTCACATACTCATATGATTGACTGACTAATTTTTAGATGGTTTATCATTGTGCATATTATTAAATCAAATCAGTACATAATTTGTGTGTATATTTGACCAGACTTGAATGCAGGAGCAGTAGGAGGAGGAGATGCAGAGGAGGTCAGAGCAGCAGCAGCTCTCTACTCTACTGTATCACAACACATCGAGGGGTGAGGCTCTCAAGTAATCACGAGCTGGCAGTGCTTTTGTTGTAAACATTTTCACACTTTTGATTATTCATGTTTTGTTTTTTCTTCTTCTTCTTCTTCTTTCCTCTTAGGCTGAGGTCTGGCGTATCTGCTTCCGTGACTGTAGAAACAGTAACGAGAGGTGTTCTACCCTTTCTTCGCTGTGCTGCACTTTTCTTTCATTGCCTTACAGGAGTTCCTGCTCCAGAAGAGCTGTCGTGTTCTGCAGGTGAATCACAGAGTCGTTCAGCACACATGAACACGTGATGAAACGATGCCAGTTCAAAGAATTCCAATCCTTTTTCTCTTCCTTTTATTCAACAGTGTCCTGTGAGAGTCAGCTGCCCCTTCTGTGTAGTTATCTCGCTCTGCCCTGCAACCTTTTTCAGCTCTTCCAGGACCACCAGGACACCGCAACATCTCTAATACAGAGGTATGACACTCCAGTAAATTCCACTATATTCCTGTTCATTTTCTATTTCTTTATCTGTTATCATGAAAGTGTAAACAGTAACATGGCCTGTGTCTGAAATCGCTCACTCGTTCACTGCTCTCCACTCACTATATAATATACTAAGTAACTTTAAAAACGCACAATGGAATTCAACACGATATCACTTTAGATCCATGCATATATTTGAAATTTATGATATTGTATGTAATGCACACACATCTTGAAACATCGATAAAGGACATTTATTGTCAAACTCAAGAATTAATTCACAATAAAAAAATTCAAAGTGACAGTTGGTCCATGTTCGGACCGTCATGCTGGAGATTCTGGGTCTGTGTCGTCCAGGGGTCTCAGCAGCAGTGACTGAGGGTGTCAGGAATCTGTCACGGAGGTGAGCTAGCCTGATGTGCTGATCCTGAACTGGCGTCGTGACTCGAGGCTGACCAGGGCGTGGACGATCCCTGGTGCTCCCTGTCTGTCTGTAACGCTGACTCAAACGGGAAATGGTCGAATGATGAACACCGAAGTGCCGGGCGACCTCTGTCTGTGTACTTCCAGCACGCAACATCCCGATGGCCTGTTCACGTTGATTTTGGCTTAGGCGTGGCATCTTCAATAATGACAATTTTCCCATCATTTCCCCCGGGTATTTATAGGCAAGATTGTGTGTGTACAGTGTATGCAAAATTTGTTTGAAAATTAAAGCCTGTCCATGTCATTGACTACCCGAGTCATATTGTACGTTATTGAGTACAACTCCCTTAAATTCTGATTTGAGCACAGATTTGGAACTTATTCGGGCGGAATGAAGTTATTTTTCCATTGTGATATATTTCTTTTCTTCTTGAGATAAACTCAGCACGAATTCAGCAAGTTTTATCAATGTGCGTTTTTAAAGTTACTTAGTGTAATAATAATTATAATTTCAATTTATATAGCGCCTTTCTCAAAACCCAAGGTCGCTTTACAATTAGGAAAAAAAAAAAAGTCCACCAAATAGAGGTCAGGATGTCATTCCAATGGTGTAGCAGCCACAGTCCCACCAAAAGGCGCACGAAAGCAAGTCCCACACCGCCAGCACAGCCGCCGCGACAGCACCGGGCAGCATCACTCAGAACATCACACCATAGATCCACAAAGCGAGCACAGACGCACCGCCACGCAGAGCACTGGTACGTCCCAAACCACCTGCACAACCGCCACGACGCCACCAAGCAACATCGCTCGGAACATCACGCCAAGCACTAAAGCACCGCTGCACAGAGCGCTGGACAACCATGATGTTAAAATAAGCAATAAGCTCACTGCAGTCCATAGCTAGGAGCACAGGCATTACCCACAGCGAACCAAAGCCTGGAGGGAACTGACGCCCAAACCTGGGTCCGGAGCTACACTACAACCGGCGGACAAAAACAAACATCAAACTGCACAAACACAAAAAAGAAAAACAAAAGATAAAATAAAAAGCTCCGGTGAGAAGCAGCAGCCAGAATGTGCACAGCGTCCCTATATAGGGACTTACTATAGAGAGGACTATATAGTGAGCTCATTGGTAAAATGAAAAAAGGCTTTCAGACACTGGTCTTTACGTCATTACTGTTGCACAATTAAAACGTGCCAGATCAGTCAGCTGGTGGGTTTTCAAAATAATAAATGCATGAATGTATTTTTGTGATAAATACAAATTATACTGAGTGTATTTCCCACAATCAATACAAAGTACCTGCATCTTTCAGTTCTTTTAAATCAAGGCTGAATAATTTCTTCTTTGCTGCTGCCTTTTATTAAATCAGATTTGAGACTTTTAATTTGATTTCTTTCAGCGTGACCGCAATGCGTGATGGGATATATTGCTTGGTTAGTGGCCATTGGTTGTACACTACTTTTCGTGATGCATTGTGGGATACTTTGAGTGCACTATATAGGGTGTAATAATCCTCATTATCATTTTGGACAGCACTACAAAATGGTGTTTTCACTATATAGTGAGTAGGGAGCAATTTCGGACACAGGGATGGTTTCCATACTTTTTGTGTCTGTATTTCAGGTGGTGTGGGAATAAAGCTATATCAAAAGCCCTGAAGGGAGAAATGCACATCATCAGGTTAGTTCACTGTCAATTCTCTTCAGCTCCATGCTTTTTCTCTTGCACCCTGGAACTTTGTAAAACCTTTGTTTTAAAAAACAAAACACAGGTATCCACGGAAGAGAAACAGGTTAATAGAGCTTCCTGAGGACTACAGCGTGCTGCTTAACCAGGCCAGTCATTTTAAGTAAGTGTATTGCTTTAACATGCTGCCTAGCCTGAAAACTCATGTACAACATCTTAAAAGACTTCAAGCATGACATCCATATGTATGCAGACTGGTGGCAAATTATTGGAAAAACTGGTAGCTCTGTTATGCTGTGGCATTTTGTTGGTGTGCATTTGGTCCACTTATTACATCCACTAGATCATATCTCTTCTGACTGCCTTGTGGCAGCTCAACACCTTAAGACGTTATATGCAAGTTTTACCTTTTAATTTGCCATCTATCAGTACACATATGTGGCAGATCACAGAATCCAGGGACACATGTCTGCCCGGGGGCATTTTGAGTTATTGACAGATTCAGAAAGTACAGTTTCTAAGCTTTCCAATGATGCCTTCCATGTGGAGATCTGACAATATTTGAAGAATGTGTGGCCTTTTGAAAGTGTATACCTCTTAAAACAGAAAAGGGAGAAAATCGCCCTCAAAGTTTTCCATCTCAGCTACTCTGGGTGTAGGGCGGGCACATAATGGTGCTCATTTGCATGACATTAAGGAAAGCCCTACCCCCTACTAGCTAGCACGATACTACTTTCATGTAAACAAAGATCACCACGTCAATTTTCCTTCCATGCAAAGTATGCCCAACACAATTATGAAGTACAAAAATAAGTCCTAAAGTATACTTTAATGTTTTGTGGTTGAAAAATTACTCACACCGTAAGAAAGAAAGATAGCACGATGATGACACAACTAACACAACACTAGTTTCATGTAAAGCCTCGGTCACAACCGGCCGTACGGTACGTGCTCCTACGACCGGTCTACACGCAAAAAACGCAAGAAACACACGGAGAGCGCGCAAGAAACACACGGAGAGCGCGCATGAAACGCACGAGAGCGCGCGTGTGACGTGCTGATTTTCGAGCCGCAGACCGGCCGCAGAGGTTCTTTGTCATGTCAAACAAACTCTACAGGCGCTTACATTTTTTTCAACAAACTTGCGGCCAACGCGTGTCTTTCTCCGTGAAAAAAAAAAAACGCAGCGATTTGGGAAACGCCAAAAATCACACGGCCAAAAAATCGTACGTCCGGTTGTGACCTAGGCTTAACCAAACCACAACACTCTCCGTTACATGCAAAAATAACCACACAGCCTTAGATTAATAAATTTACCCCATCAGAAAGAGAAACGGCGCCTTGCACACACCAATGCCTCCGATGGAATGTAGTCCTAGAACGGTCCGTGTATAATCCTATCATTCAAGTATTCCATTCAATCTGGAAAACGAGGTTGCGGGTTTTTTTTTGCTAGAAATGGTTATCTCCGATGTAAATACCGGGTGTCTGTTTGCTTCGCGGTGTTTGCTCCTCTGCGCTCTGTTTAGCTTCCTCATTCCATAGTGAAATTACACGCCTGTATGCAGTTAAGTAGCCATGCGCTCAGCCCGTATCATACAGCTGATTCGCAAAAAACAAAACAAAAGACTTAAATCATCATGTGAATGGCCCATATGGTAATTTACCCACACCCCCCAGCAGGCTACAGTCCTGACAAAAATGAGACAATTTGCAACAAAAAAATGTATGCTTTTCCAACAAAACAATCTATTATCTGAAATAGTGATTGCATTCTTCAAGATCTCAACTTGCACATGATGGAAAAAAACAAAAATCACAAATTTCGAAAAAAAAATGCTTCTTTTGCGATTATCTCGGATTCGTTTCGGCCGACATGTGTCCCTGGATTCGGTGAGGGGTCACATATACTCCCTGTCTACTTAGAAACACCTGTACACCTACACAGTCATGTAGTTCTCTAATCAGCCAATCATGTGGCAGGAGCCCAATGCAAAAAAAAAAAAAAAAAAGGCAGAAAATCCTGCAGATACAGGTCAAGAGCTTTGGATAATGTTCACATCAAACATCAGAATGAAGAAAAAGTTTGATATCTGTGACTTTCATCGTGGCCTATTGGTACCAGACGGGCTGGATTGATGATTTCAGAAACTGCTGATCTACTGGGATTTCACACACAACAGTCTGTAGGGTTTACACAAAATGGTATGAGAAACAAAAAAACATTGAGTGAGCGACAGTTCTGTGGGTCGAAACACCTTGGTCAGAGGAAAATGGCCAGATTTGTTTGAGCTGCCAGGAAGGATGTACAGTAGTAACTCCTATATAATCACTCTTTACAACCGTGGTGAGCTGAAAAGCATCTTGGTGTGCACAAAACCTTTAGGTGAATTGGCTACAACAGCAGAATACAACATCAGGGTTCCACTCCTGTCAGCCAAGAACAAGAATTTGAGGTTATTGTGAGCACAGATTCACCCTGACCGCCACGATCAAAGTCACAGAGATCACACTTTATTATTTTGGTCATTCCTATCAGTTGACACGTGTTGCATATATTAAGCAATTAATTTCTTCATCCCCTTCAGGTGTCCAAACTCATCAGATGATGAGCGGAAGCACCCGACACTGTGTCTGTTCTGTGGGGTCATGCTGTGCTCTCAGAGCCCGTGCTGTCAGGTGCAGCTGGATGGTGAAGAGGTGGGAGCTTGCACAGCCCATGCTGCCACTTGTGGAGCTGGAGTAGGCATGTTCCTCAGGTGAGGACACGTCAACAATAGTTTTGATGCATTTCTCTGGAAAATATGGCATTCTGTAACTGATAATGGCAAACTCCTTTTCTACATAACACACACTTCACGAATCTTTATTGTTATGCACTTAAGAGACCAGTCTCTTAATTAACTTCCAAAAATACATCAGCATTCATAAATCACAGGACTACTTTTGCAGGGGGAAAATAATCAGAAAGTACAATGTGGTTTCTACGACAGCATATTAGGGCCATTGTAGATTCGAAAAAAAAATTGAACTGAGGGAAGGGATAATTTTCAGAAAAGCAAACTTCAGAATTTCTGAGATTTTAAAATTGGAAGTTTATGAGAAAAAACTTGTCTATCCTCAGAAAATTATAAAAGCATAAATTTGTGAGAAAAATTATCAGAAATTTGAGTGTCACAAATTTACGAGGAAAAAAACTTGGAAAAATAGTGTGTGTGGTGTTTTTGTGGCAAGGAACCAGATCACTTCACTTTGCAACACTGGATTAACATCCACACCACAGATGCCACATAGGAAATGCAGTCTTTCATCCTTGATCATGAAATATAAAAGAATAAAGTGCTAAGAGATTTTCAACTATGTTTCCCAGAATGCATTGCAGCCAGGAAGCATTTGATTGTTACTCTTCTTAGATGCAGTGGAAGATGAATGTATAAAGTGAACAGATGTGTTTGCCCATATCCTTTTTTTTAAATCTTTGCTGTTTATAAATGTATAATTATTGTGCAAATAACACACACCAGCTCTGTTTTTTTTTTTTTTTTTTTTTAAATTACTTGCAATGGCCCTAATACACTGTCATAGGATTCACTCCAAGCTTTAAGAGAAGAAATTTTCTTTTTAATTTACTGATCAGTAATTGAAATATTTAAATAATATTGGCTGGCTTTGAGTGATATATCAGATAATACATACACATTTGATGGAACAATTATAGATTTTACAAAAAGTTAAGAACGGGGGGGTAACATATTAAATGCTGATTCTGATTGAATGTAATTCAGTGTTTTGTCAATCCAGGGTACATGTACCAAGTTCTAACAATAAAAATGGTACAAGTCCAAAAAGCCTGAACATCAACCCAACTTGTATACAAGCTATATACAGGTTGACCGCTCAAGTTCAGTTACTTTTGGTAGGAGTTAATTGTTACATTGCAGTTGTTCAAAACAAAAGGGCTTTGCTGAGTGAAGTCCTCTCATAAAAGTCTGTGTCACTTTGCCTCACCTCCAAGTAGAACTTTGACAATATTTCCACTATTGCACTCTCTTCCAGTTTGTCCGTTGGTATGTTTTTCTCTTGTAAATATGCCTGAAGAATATCCAGTGGAGTTTTGGTAGCCTTTCGGGTGTCCAGCACACCTTTCTCTTTAATCTTCCGCTTTTAATTAAGCAAACCTTGCGGCCATGTTTGTGTACAAACTGTCAGTCACTTGCTAGCGCGAAAGTTTTACATCTCCGATGTGTCTTTTCCAGTTTTTCAATGTCTGTTGGTATGTTTTTCTCTTGTAAATATGTGTGAAGAATATGTAATGAAGTTTTGGTAGCCTTTTGGGTGTTCAGTGTGTCTTTCATTTCAATTTTCAGTTTATTTATTTCATGCTTAAACCGAGCACTGAATTAACCCCATCTTCTGTCTCTCCCAGCCGACAAAGAAATGATTGCGCATGCGCAGCAGAAAAGTTGTCATTGGATCTTGGCATGAGCTCTGACGTGTGACATCGTGTTGTCTTGACAACGTGCAATATTATAACAGTATTGCACACTCATTCTCCATTGGGGAGAGTGGCGTAATACATGGAGGATAAGCGATATGATAATATTGCATGCCATCAATAAACCCACTAGAAGGGAATAGAATACATATGTTATTTACCAGCTGGTAGGTCAGTATTGTGAAATAGCCGCCATTTTGAATCCTCATTCATGGCTGTAATGCAAATGGCTTCCTCCTCGGTATACAAGTGCACTTCCATGACAGGAAAAAAACTACATTTTGCTGCCTATGTAGTCCCCTATTTATACAAAATTGAGTCATTCAGGATTCAACCATGTTTTTGCTCGGCGTTAGCAACAGTTATAGGTTTTTAGCTTTCTCCTGAAATGTTTTCTTTTATTTCTTCTTCCTCAGGGTAGTAAAACTTGCTTTTGCTCTGAACACTGTCGTTATCACCATCCATGCTGTAAAATTAATGCTATTCTCCTGAGAAATGCGAAAATAAATGTTGACAAAAATTGCTACTGTGTTTGTTGTTGTGAACGAGCGAGTCGCCAGAGGTCTGTAACCAGGGTCCGTACCGTAGGATACGGACCTGTTCGCCAGCCAATCAGAGTGCAGGATTTGATGGAAACCGGACCGCGAAAAAATAAATGTTTTTATTCCATGGAAAAAGTGGCCCGTATGTATAATATATATTATGCGATGTAGTGGGTATGAAAGGTAAAGGACAAATAAACCATGCTGACCTCATGTCTCAATGAACAGGGTGAGAGAGTGTGAGATTATTCTGATGGCCAGCAGGACACGTGGAAGCACATATCCAGCCCCTTACCTCGATGAATATGGAGAAACAGACCCTCAGCTAAAGTAGGTCCAAATATTACACATAAGATGGATATTCTTTAACTCATGTGATAATGTTATTTTAAACCACTGTATTTGATCCCTGTTTCGTAAGGAACAAATCTGCTTTATTAATTAGTTATTTATCAGGCATGTATTGCTGATGTAATTTGCTTGTCTGTCATGCCAGCCGTGGGAATCCGCTGCATCTGTGTCCTGAGCGCTACAGGAAGCTGCACCAGCTGTGGCAGCAACATTGCATCCTTGAGGAGATTGCCCGCAGTCTGGAGGTGCTCAATGTCATGTTTGCTTTTGAGTGGCAGATGCTCTGAGCTCAGGAGAAGGACATTCTCTCTCTCACGGTCTTTTCAAATGTCCTCTGGGTGCTTTTGCCAAGTAATGTTTCCTCTTTCAGCATTTAAAATAAGATTCTGGATGGAAAATGGCAGCAGCACAGGATAATCTGAAGGGCTGTTTGCTTTTTAATCTTGTTTTCAGTTAATTTCAGATTTGCATCTAAAAGCTTATTACTGTGAAGTGGGGAAAGGACACATGCTGAGGTCTGTTTCTTGTATATCTCCAGCTGTTTCCATGATTAGGGGATTGAATTATTTCTGTTTGAGTGTCAAGAGTGGGGAAAAAAAGTGAGACAGCTTTGTTTTGTCTTACTTGTGTATGCACTTTTTGCAGAAAATGCTTCCTCTTCCTTTGTGTAATTGCTCACCTAGTTATCATCCTCCTCGGCTATGGATTTGTCAACTTTTCTCTGTACTATGTGAAAAAGGCATCACTGAGAATATAGTATACTTTAATGTGTAAACGTATGTACATTTGGCAAATTATTTTGCCAATTTAATTGTTTACTTCTGCCACAGTGTAAGCTATGTTTTTCCACATAAAACACACAAATATGTATATAAAACATTAAGAAATGATAAACTTATATTTTACTATCAAAATGCAGCAAACAAATAAGGGAAATCAAACCGTTCCAAGTTGTTAATCATAAGGTGCCCCCCCCCCCCCCCCCCCCCAAAAAAAAACCCAGACAAGCGCAAATACAGGTAACATACTTGACTCAGAATATATATGTATTTAATTATGTACCATTTTAATAAGTGATGGTCAAACTTGTGGTTGTGTTATCCTTATTCACTACTTATCATATTTTCATGTCAGTTATTTCAGAATAATTAAAGCTAAAATTATTAAATGGTTTAATTTTGCATTTGCCTGTTTGCATTGCTTGACAGTGCTGAGAGTCATTTTCTGGCTAAATAAAATACTGTAACAAAAATATTCTTGGGTGCTTAATCATGGGGCCATTACATTATGCTGTTAACACTGTATTGCATACTATATGAATTACCATACTATAAAATAATTTAACATTTCTTTCAAAAATAATAATGTAAATGTAATAATAGCATATGTTTCTGAACAACGCTGTTTGAAAGGTAACTAAGGGTGTATTCAGACCAGAATAGTTCGATAGTTCACTTGCTTTGGTCCGAACCAAATGTTTTTTAGTTATTTTTTCATTTTGCTGCAGTTTGCCTTCAAACTGTACATTTTAGTAAGCGGACCAAAATCTGTCAACAAAGCCACGCGCCCTGAGGTCGTTCAGCTATTGGTCAGAGACGACACGCGCACAAAGCATTAAGTTCAAAAGTAGTCATGGAGGCTTTCCATGCTGTTATTCTTTTTAATGTCATCAAAGCTATATGTTTTTTCCAGTTTTTACTGTTTTCACAATTGTGCGATTACTATGCTGTTGTACAAGTAATTTATCAACGACGACGACAAAGGGCAAGGCGGCTACGGAGGATAGCGGTGATGAGCGCACATCATGTTGTGACAGTTCTGGCTCTTCATGCAATAGATGAATTTCTTTTTTGCGTCGCTAGTACCGCCACTTTTTGAAAGAATGTCCCTGATTTTAATGTAGGTCTGATGGAGTTTCTTCACTTTTAGCCGACATTGTTCTGGGGAGCGCGTGAACCCCTTCTCCTTCATTTTCTCACTGAATACAGCAAACACGTCGGCATTTTTGTGTGTTCTCTCCAAAAGCTCAGATATGTGGACATCTGCACATATATCCACAAGGGTACGCGTTTCTTCCTCGGCCCACGTTTGCCCCCTACTCATTTTTTGTACTCTGTAGTCTAGCCTACCACTGGTCTGAATGACTGAACGACTGTTGTAAGGTTCCCTTGACAACCGAAACAGTGTTTGCACTTTGGTGGAGTGTCAAGACTCTGTTTCCCATAATGCTCAACAAACGACGGAAGCTCCCGAGGTACAAAAAAGCAAAACTGTCGGATTAGGTCCGGTCTGCTTTCACACCTCCAAAAGATCCGCACCAGGGTTCCTTTGGTCCGGACGGAGTCCGACCTTGCAGCTCGGTCTCGGTCCGCTTGTTTGGTCCGGACCAGAGTTCGGTGGTTTGTATTCAGACCAACCCAAAAGGTCCGGACCAAGGGAAATTTGGTTCGTTTGGTCCGGACCAAACAACGTAGGTGTGAATACACCATAAATGTCCAACTGTATCTTATGCTTAGTTTCCTTTTCCCTCTTGCATTTTGGGTCATGTAAGAATTGCAAAATGACAGGCCTTGGCTTCTAATTACGGATGAAATGGTATGAAAATTTAATGTCATGATTATAGTGACCAAATTATCATGGTTCAGTATCATATTGTTAAAATATGCTGAAAATGTTAAAATACTGATGCACAAACTGAAATAATTATCAAGTTTTGTATTGAAAACCACAAATAAAATTAGCAGCACTTTTGTGTTTGCATAAAAATTTAAATAATAATGCTTAGGGCTGCCACCAACAACTATTTTTCTATTGATTAATCCATCAGCTATTTTACAGAATTGTGAAATAAACAATACTCTTTGCTCTGAGACGCTAGGGGCGTGTCCACCAAAGGCGCTGAAACCATGTCCAGTCATGGGAAAAGTGCAGCCGCCAATAATATCTGACTGCAGAGCCACTGTTTTACAAGAGCAGTTTTAGGCCAGTGCCATACTTATTCTCTTGTATTTACTTGTGCCAATCTGTCTGTGACATGCAGAAAGCAGCATTTAGCAACACGGCACAAGAGCAGAGCGCACGTGTATTGCCGCATGCTGAAAATCGTCCATAAATCAGATTTTTTTTTTAAACTACTTTTCTGTCAAAGTCCACCAATCCATTTTAAACTAGCATTCAGGGACGCGTATAAAAACAAAGCGCATCCATATTGTGGCTGAACTTGAAGAAAAATGGCGGTATGTGTTTATATTAACAAACATTTATATTAAAAACAATATTCATTTTGGTAATTCCACAGAAATAAAATTAACATGACATTTTGAAAGAAAACAGAAATTGTCCATAATGGTGGGTGGGTGTGAACTTGAACACAATGTGTGGATACGACGTCTCTTCCAAGCATGGCTGTCAATCACTTCATTCTACAGTGTATCCACACCTCCTTACAATGTCATAGAATAACATTTAAAAACTAATTTCTGGGAGAAAATAAGAGTGTGCAGAGATCAGATTAGGGAAAGCCAAGTATTCGAATTAAAGACTGTAGATGGAAAGATGGTTTAGACAAGAAATATGACATGCTAAAATGCTATTTTGTTATTGAAACACTCTTTATTTGACGTTTATTTAATGTTTATTTAACCAGGCAAAATAATTTCTCATTTACAATGATGACCTGGCCAAGAGGCTTCAACAAGAGAATAAATAAATGCAGTCTACACAGAGACACATACAGTACAAATACCATACAACATGCATATAATGACAATGGAATTAAAAATTAATTAGTATGTACAACAGTCAACTATGATTTATTGCAGTTTTTGTGTAAAGATGTGATGGGAGTTGTGAGTTTGAGTGTGTGTTATAGTGAAATTCAATCATTTGCAGCAGCAAAATGGAAGGAATTACAGCCAAAAACTGTATGGACCTTTGAAGTATTGAGTATAATATAATCACTGGATCTTAAGTGATATTTGCTTAATATTTGGTCTCTTCCTCTGGATTACATGAATACTTCAGTTTAATTATGTGTCACTGGTATGTTAGTGTTGTACCATTCTAGATATACTAGTGCATCTCAAAAAATTAGAATATCATGAAAAAGCTTCAAGCCAGGGGCGGCACGGTGGTGTAGTGGTTAGCGCTGTCGCCTCACAGCAAGAAGGTCCAGGTTTGAGCCCCGTGGCCGGCGAGGGCCTTTCTGTGTGGAGTTTGCATGTTCTCCCCGTGTCCGCGTGGGTTTCCTCCGGGTGCTCCGGTTTCCCCCACAGTCCAAAGACATGCAGGTTAGGTTAACTGGTGACTCTAAATTGACCGTAGGTGTGAATGTGAGTGTGAATGGTTGTCTGTGTCTATGTGTCAGCCCTGTGATGACCTGGCGACTTGTCCAGGGTGTAACTCGCCTTTCGCCCGTAGTCAGCTGGTATAGGCTCCAGCTTGCCTGCGACCCTGTAGAAGGATAAAGCGGCTAGAGGAGATGAGATGAGCTTCAAGCCATAATCATAAAAATTAAAACAAAGGCTTGAAATATTTCACTTTACATGTAATGAGCAGAGAAGCTATGAAAGTTTGTCTTTTTGAATTAAATTACAAAAAAAGAACTTTTTCACGATATTAGAATTCTTTTAGATGCACTAGTATTTTACTGACACTTCTATCACATTTCTACTAACCCCATGTCCAGAAAAGTTGGGATATTTTCCCAAAATGCAATAAAAATAAGTCTGTGATTTGTTAATTCACATGAACCTTTATTTACCTGACGAAAGCACAAAGAAAAAAAATTTCAATAGTTTTACTGACGAACTCGGTTGTATTTTGTAAATATAAATCAAGTTACATTTGATGCCTGCAAAACACACACACAAAAAAAGTTGGGACAGAGGCATGATTACCATTGTATTACATCACTTTTCCATTTAATACCACTTTTTAATTGTATGGGATCTGAGGGTATTAATTGTTGCAGATATGCAAGTGGAATTTTTGTCCATTCTTACTTGATACAAGACTTCAGCTGCTCAACAGTCTGTGGTCGCTGTTGTCTGATTCTCCTCTTCATGATGCGCTATACATTCTCAGTAGGAGACAGATCTGGACTGGTAGCAGGCCAGTCAAGCACATGCACTCTGTCTATGAAGCCACGCTGTTGTAGCCTGTGCAGAATGAGGCCTGGCCTTGTCCTGCTGAAATAAGCATGGACTTCCTGGGAATGATGAACATGTCTCTCTAAAGTCCTAATATATGTCTCCGCATCAGTGGTACCATCACACACACACACACACACACATCTCACCCGTGCTGTGAGCAGTGACGCAACCCCATACCATCACAGATGCTGGCTTTTGCACCTTTCTTTGATGACAAACTGGATGGTCAGGTCCACCTTTGGCACTGAGAACTCGATGTTCGGTTTTCCAGAAAACAAGCTGAAATGTGGACTCCTCTGACCACAGCACACGTTTCCACTGTCTTTCGGTCCATCTGAGATGAGTTTGGGCCTCGAGAAATTGGCAGTGTTTCTGCATAGTATTGATGAATGGCTTCTTCTTTGCGTAATACAGTTTCAGGTTTCATTTCTGGATGCAGTGACAGACTGTGTTAAGTGACGACGGTTTTCTGAAAGTACAGTACTTGTCACATTAGCATGACTGTTTCTCAGGCAGTGCCGCCTGAGGGCTTGAAGGTCATGCACATTCAACAGTGATTTCCAACCTTGCCCTTTATGCACCGAGATGTCTCCGAATTCCCTGAATCTTTTCATATTATTATATACTGTAGATTTTGAAAGACCTAAAATCTTGCATTGAAAAATGTTATTTTTGAATTGACTAACAATTCTCTCATGAATTTTGGCACAAAGGAGTGATCCATGACCCATCCTTGCTTGCAAAGACCGAGCCTTTGGTGCTGCTCCTTTTATACCCAATCATGTTACCAATTAACCTGCTTATTGTGGAATCTTCCAAAATAGTGTTCTTTGAATATTCTGTAAACCTTTCAGTCTTATTTTGTCACTGTGCCAACTTTTTTTTTTTTAGTGTGTTGCAGGCATCAAATTCTAACTTCATTTACATTTACAAAATACAATTAAGTTGGTCAGTAAAACTGTTAAATATTTTCTTTGTACAACCCCGATTCCAAAAAAGTTGGGACAAAGTACAAATTGTAAATAAAAACGGAATGCAATAATTTACAAATCTCAAAAACTGATATTGTATTCACAATAGAACATAGACAACATATCAAATGTCGAAAGTGAGACATTTTGAAATTTCATGCCAAATATTGGCTCATTTGAAATTTCATGACAGCAACACATCTCAAAAAAGTTGGGACGGGGCAATAAGAGGCTGGAAAAGTTAAAGGTACAAAAAAGGAACCGCTGGAGGACCAAATTGCAACTCATTAGGTCAATTGGCAATAGGTCATTAACATGACTGGGTATAAAAAGAGCATCTTGGAGTGGCAGCGGCTCTCAGAAGTAAAGATGGGAAGAGGATCACCAATCCCCCTAATTCTGCGCCGACAAATAGTGGAGCAATATCAGAAAGGAGTTCGACAGTGTAAAATTGCAAAGAGTTTGAACACATCATCATCTAGAGTGCATAATATCATCAAAAGATTCAGAGAATCTGGAAGAATCTCTGTGTGTAAGGGTCAAGGCCGGAAAACCATACCGGGTGCCTGTGATCTTCGGGCCCTTAGACGGCACTGCATCACATACAGGCATGCTTCTGTATTGGAAATCACAAAATGGGCTCAGGAATATTTCCAGAGAACATTATCTGTGAACACAATTCACCGTGCCATCCGCCGTGGCCAGCTAAAACTCTATAGTTCAAAGAAGAAGCCGTATCTAAACATGATCCAGAAGCGCAGACGTCTTCTCTGGGCCAAGGCTCATTTAAAATGGACTGTTGCAAAGTGGAAAACTGTTCTGTGGTCAGACGAATCAAAATTTGAAGTTCTTTATGGAAATCAGGGACGCCGTGTCATTCGGACTAAAGAGGAGAAGGACGACCCAAGTTGTTATCAGCGCTCAGTTCAGAAGCCTGCATCTCTGATGGTATGGGGTTGCATTAGTGCGTGTGGCATGGGCAGTTTACACATAGGCAATTCCATGTAAATGTCAACCTCACCATGCAAAAATAAAGCAACATGTAATACATCAAAACCACTCCCAGAGATATCACCTAGGTCTGTATTTTACAGATGTGAATAAGTTGAACCAATTTGTAACCAACCTAATATGTCACTGTCAGTCTTTCTTTCTTATAATGTAAAACCCAAGCTAAAATCAACTTTGATCATGTACAATTCTATATTATTGCCACAAGCCACAGAAATGTATGCTAAAATCCACAAAACAGCAAAACAATAGCCATCCTAAATATTATTTAAGAACTTTGATAGTTTTAGCTGATATTTAGAGAGTTTTTCAAAGGGTTATGGTGGTTAAATTGCTGATTTTCTAAACATATGCCATGTCTATTTCAGACGCGTCACATCCATAACGGAATTTCGTCACATCCATAACGCTGACTTTTCCTTCTGAAACTCTGCATGAAATACAAAATATTTTAAACAAAGATTTTTTAATATTCACCTTGGACCCCTCTATCAAATGGATATCTCCATTTCGACATTAGGTTTACAATTTCACAGAGTTTGATAAAAATGTACAGTCACCCAAGAAAAGTGATACTTTTTCTGTCACATCCATAACGCATCTTTTATTGGCATTTTCTGGCATGCCCTAGATGTACTATGGGAATTGTTCTTGTTCTATCACTTCTCCAGTATGGTACAGCCTTAAAATATGCAACACCTGTTTAAATACTGGGAGACAATAAAACATGCACTGGGTCATTTGTTGCCATTTTGAGTTCAAGTGTCACGTCCATAACGCTGGAATTGCTCACATCTGGAAAGACACCATCAGTGCTGAAAGGTATATCCAGGTTCTAGAGCAACATATGCTCCCATCCAGACGATGTCTCTTTCAGGGAAGACCTTGCATTTTCCAACATGACAATGCCAAACCACATACTGCATCAATTACAGCATCATGGCTGTGTAGAAGAAGGGTCCGGAAACTGAACTGGCCAGCCTGCAGTCCAGATCTTTCACCCATAGAAAACATTTGCCGCATCATAAAACGGAAGATACGACAAAAAAGACCTAAGACAGTTGAGCAACTAGAATCCTACATTAGACAAGAATGGGTTAACATTCCTATCCCTAAACTTGAGCAACTTGTCTCCTCAGTCCCCAGACGTTTACAGACTGTTGTAAAGAGAAAAGGGGATGTTTCACAGTGGTAAACATGGCCTTGTCCCAACTTTGTTGAGATGTGTTGTTGTCATGAAATTTAAAATCACCTAATTTTTCTCTTTAAATGAGACATTTTCTCAGTTTAAACATTTGATATGTCATCTATGTTCTATTCTGAATAAAATATGGAATTCTGAAACTTCCACATCATTGCATTCCGTTTTTATTTACAATTTGTACTTTGTCCCAACTTTCTTGGAATCGGGGTTGTACTTTTGTCAGGTCAATAAAAGTTCATGTGAATTAACAAATCAGATTTTTGTTTTTATTGCATTTTGGAAAATATCCCAACATTCCTGGAAATGGGGTTAGTCCTTCCTGCAGTGTCATGTGCTAGAATATGTAAGCTTGTTGATTTAACATTTCCAAATATTTTTATATTTTTAAAATTTCTGCCACTAAAACCAATTAAGGTACATGCCCCTTATTAGGGTGCATCAGTTGCCCTCACTTTCATAAAATCTGATGCATTTTTGTTTGGGTGCTCCTTTTCACCAATAAAGACATCCTGTAAAATTTTTTGACCATATTCGAAAGTCTAATGGTGGCACCATGAGGTTCATTTTTTGCCAAAAAACGCTTATTTTATGTTTTCGCGTAAGGTTTGAATCACAATGTTGGACTCCATTTCTTGATTTCTTGTGACCGAGGGATCATGTTAAGAACCTTTGCAAGGGATTGAGAAGCGTTAATATGATTCATAATACATTTGTATTGTTTAAAAGTAGTTGAACAATGATTCAATGAACAGCTAAAACTCAAACTGTGCTTGATAATATATTTAGAATATGTACTAAAAATGTGTATCTAAGATATTTGGTATACTCTATAAGGTGCCGTAATGTTTCATGAAAAGTGATAGAAATTTTGTCATAAAAGTCATAAAATAGCAGCTTTTTCCATAACTTTGAGCTCCTGGTGCCACCATTAAACTTTTGAATTTTGTCAAAATATTTCACCCAGTGTGTTTTCTTACCAAAAGGAACATAAAAACAAAAATGCATCATGATCGGAGGAACTTTTCATTTTTAGGGGGCAACTGATGCACCCTACCCCTTATCTTAAATCTTTTTTTGTTTTTTTTTAATTTAAAACCATTCAAGTAGTGCAGTATATTTAATTCAGTGTTGTTGTATTTAAACTTCGGTATTAAAAAGATACTTTGGAGGTAGTTTCTCATGAGCATTCCTAGTTCGCCACTGAGGTGAAGGCACACACTTGAAATTAAATACAATTAATTCTGCTGTTCTAATTAATCAGTCATGTTAAATTTATGGTGCATCTATCTTTCTTGGGAAAGATATCACTATAAAATCATCTAAAATCTAAAGCAAGCAACATTTAAAATTATTAGAAAAATATATCCTACATGAGGCCGGCATTCTCAAAAATCACTCAAACAGCACAACTGAAGTGTGATCACAGAGCACATTTATGACTTTATGTAGCATCATGTCCCATGATAAAGTTGCTTTATACTTAGTTTCACATTAGATTTGAAAAGATCTTCAATAAGTTAGGATGTTTTGTGCATCATTCTGTATAGCTCCTGTTTAGACTGGTGTGAGTGCTAAGCTCTCTGCTCAGCTCTTATCCACGGAATAGAATAAAAATATCTATATGCTGTCCTGATTGTACACTGTCCAAATCCAGTCAGAGGGTTAAAAATAAATTTCCTTGTTTCATTGGACTTGTATAAGAATACAGAAACTTTTGTAAGCTGTTCAGTCCGGCAGTGATAGTTTGGATAAATGCACAGAGATGCACCGGGATAAGGTTAACTGGCCACAGGCATCTGCTTTGGAGGTACATTATCAGGACCATAGTGTGCTGTGGATGGCCTGTTTACATTGGGGTCCCCATTTTCAACCTCAATCTGATTGCACTTGCCCAGGTTTTTTATGATGATTAAGCTAGAGCGTGCAGTCTCCGCAAAACTGTTCTCCAACAGCCATCCTTCTGATTCAGACTCGGGATCTCCTTGAAGCAGCATGTTCTCCAGAGCTGTTTGCAAGTACCGAACACCAGTGAGGACAGACAGCTGTCATTTTAGAGAGAGAATATGGACAATGAGGCTGTTTTACACAGGTTAGTTTGATAGTGGAAAAACAGGTGAGAACTGCTACATCTCATCTCATTATCTCTAGCCGCTTTATCCTGTTCTACAGGGTCGCAGGCAAGCTGGAGCCTATCCCAGCTGACTACGGGCGAAAGAACTGCTACGTGTTAATGGTATTATACAGGGTGTTTTCAAACAATTTGATATAATTTCACAATCTAATAACTTTGCCAATTTTTGCTCAATTGACCTCAAATTTTAACAGCAGGTGTGGAAACAGGTCAAAATCTCATCTCATTATCTCTAGCCGCTTTCTCCTTCTACAGGGTCGCAGGCAAGCTGGAGCCTATCCCAGCTGACTACGGGCGAAAGGCGGGGTACACCCTGGACAAGTCGCCAGGTCATCGCAGGGCTGACACATAGACACGGACAACCATTCACACTCACATTCACACCTACGGTCAATTTAGAGTCACCAGTTAACCTAACCTGCATGTCTTTGGACTGTGGGGGAAACTGGAGCACCCGGAGGAAACCCACACGGACACGGGGAGAACATGCAAACTCCACACAGAAAGGCCCCCGCCGGCCCCGGGGCTCGAACCCAGGACCTTCTTGCTGTGAGGCGACAGTGCTAACCACTACACCACCGTGCCGCCCACAGGTCAAAATGTTATGTTTAATGTTTTTACATATAGAATGCCATTCACTGGAAAAGAAAAGGCGTTTTGTGTGTTAGAGTACACTCGAACACAATCGAACAAGACTGCACAGCGTGCATTTATGAGAGAATTCTTTAAAAATGCACCAACTGCAACGCAGATTTGGACATGGCACAAAAAGTTCAAAGACGAAGGCTGTCTGTGTGTCGTGTCTCAGGCGGCGTGCATATTGAAAATTTGTGAAATCGTTCATGGAATCCACATACCTTTTTGAATTTCTCATTCAAATTTTGAGGAATAAATCTTATATTGCTCAACATTAAGCCTGCTCAGTTTCACTTGCCTAGACCATGTAGTTTCTGGGATATTTACATCTCATAATATCAAATTTTTTGAAACACCCTGTATTTTTATATGCTAGTAGTTTCATTAACATTTACATAAGATAAATTAATGACATGAGAATCCATTATTTACATGAGACAGACTGAGACAACCTCCTTATAATCCCTGATTGTAAGACCCTGATTTTTCCTTATAAATCACCATATAATCTATACTAAGCCATGAACATACAGTGATAAGGAGGAAAACCATTTAAGGTGGAGTGAACATGCAAGGAAAGCACATGATGCACACTTTTCTTGTTTTTTCAGAGAAAATGTAATCATAAAAAGGTTACTTCAAACACAAAACTTAAATTTTTATTTTTGGTATTATTCAATATAAGCAAATGCTAACCTCAAACAGCCAGATGAGAAGCACAATAAGGCCGATTGAGTGCATTATGTCGGTGAAGTATTCCACCAAAGCCTGGTGACAGCCTTTACTCCATAAGTTGAGCTCCTCTGTCTGGTAGTTGTAATTAAAGTGGGCTGAGTTGTTGGTGATTTGATACTGAATGCATGGTCGAGGTGAGTTGATGTTACAGCAACTGAAAGGTACCCCATCAACCAGGTACTTTCCTTCCACGTTGCTGCGTAAACGGCTTCAAAGAAAATGGTCACATAACCAACCAATGTCAAATAAGTCAGACTTTAAGGAAAGCAAGGTTATCCTTAATTTCAATCCTTAAAACATCTTACTTACTCCACCACTTCTCGCTTGGACATGTCCAGGTAACGAGTGCTGATCCACTGAATCTGGAACCAGTCCCTGTGGCCTGCATTACCACAACACTGGAACTGGATCTGCAGCAGGTCAACAGTGCTTTTAAGGAAGCAACGGCCTGGTGTGTCTGTATCTTTATAGTAGCGCATAGCATCTTGTAGGCCCAATGCTAGGGATTCCTTCAGTTCCCCATGCATGGTGTAGCACATTAGGGCACCGACCAGCACACACAGGGTAAAGAAAAATGTGCAAATTATATAAGGAAGCATCACAAGCTTCCAGCGCAAGAACTTGTTGGTGTCTACACAGTCATAGCAAATCTTTCCTCCAACAAAATTAATCACACAAGCTATCAGCCCCACTGCAATTAGCATATCTGGTACAGAATGAACTTCCTGCTTGGTCATTAGCTCTCTCCTCTTGTTGATCTCCACTTTTAGGAAAAGGCCCAGACTGAACAGGATGAGGCCTGTCACCACCGAGATCCAGTTCAGCAACCATAGAACCTGGGCAAGCCTGTCCCTCTGGGTTTTAGTGAATCTTACTCGTAGAACAGCCATTGCGGCGACTTTCCTCAGGCTTCAGTTTAGTGAGTGAATTATATTTTGTAGGGTATTTAAAGAGCAAAAAACTGAGGAATTTAAAAATCAGCTGTTTTTGTGGAGAAAAAAAAAGCTACCAGGAAATATTGGAAGGGACATTAAGCTGAAATATAAGTGGCATTTGTTTCAAAAGCAAGGCATTTTTATCTTGGATTTGCTGGTTGCTCAGTGGTGAGAAATAAACAAATGCTTGATGCAAGCATAATATTCTGTCCAAAAAGATAGATTTTGTATGACCTTTTGGGAGTACACGCATGTGTCTCTCTTTGGGAAGCAGATGTCAGCCTGGTCTGTTATTTCTTCAAGTGACCTGAAAGATGCTCACGTGCTTCCACACAGACAAGAGCAACAGAAAATTCAAGTTAGTTTACATTTTATATTTTAATTTTCACTGACGGTTTTTCCCTTTTCAATTTTTATGTGCTTTAATGTATTTCTAACAATTTATCACCATGACAAAGCATATGAAGCTTAAAGACTGGAAACAGTCTAAACATTTTCCAGCTTTATAAAGTGTGCACAACTAAGAACTGACAAATACTACATCAAATGTATTATTTTGCCTTAAAAACAAGACACTTCTGACATAAAATCCACAAACCTTCAGCAGAGCAAATCAAAAAGATCTCACATTCATCGACAGACGGACAGAGACACCCCTGCACTTGGACAGACATTCTAAATTAAAACGATCCTTAGAGAATTAGTGGTAGTATAGTAAATACCTTAATACTCACCCAAACATGTCTGCTTCCATCTTGCATAGTTTTTGAGAACACCTTACATATTAGGTTGTTTCTCTAATCTTTATCAGATATTCCCACTTTCATCATCAGCACGTTATGTTGATTGGTCAGAAAAACTGATGTGTCTGTACGATATTGCTACAGGCCCAGGCTCTGTAATCTCCTGTAATACTAATCAGCCCAGTTGGATTTGGCAGAGTACCTTCTGTCACCAATACAAATCTCACTGATGTACTGCAGTATATGCATGTAATGCAAGGAATAGGAGTAGTGCTAGTAAGAGTACAGGAAATGTTCTGAGTTTCCCAACGCACTGTTAATGTCTTGCAGATAATAATGTTTATCGTATGGCGTATATAATTATTTCTCAGCCTATTTTAGCACAATGATTTTCATAAAGTGAGGGTTAAGTCTTTAATTTCTTTTACTATATTGAATATAACAAACTCTATTGGCATATTAAGGCATATTCTGTTATTTTCTTATGTGAAAAAAAATCACCATAGCAGACTTGAACAAGGATAATTAAGGTCTCTTGAGCACCCCATCATCCAGTTTAACCACCTTTAGGAACAGTAGCAACTTTAAGTAACTTTTCTATAGGAGTGCATCATTCTCTCAGTGTTTTGGAGAAATTTTGGCCCACTCGTCACAAAATTGCTTCAGTTCTTTGATGTTTATACACAGCTCTCTTAAGATCTCGCCCCAGAATCTCACTGGAGTTGAGGTCTGGACTTTTGACTCATTTCAGCGCCTTAACTTTTTTTTCTTCTTTAGCAATTTAAATGCTGATTTGCTGGTCTGCTTGGGACCATTGTCCTGTTGCATGACCTAATTTTCATCCAGCTTAAGCTGGTGGACAGATGGCATTTCATTTGACTCAAGAATGCTCAGGTATAAAGAGTTCATAGTTGTTTCAAGGACTACAAGTTTCCCCAGGTCCTGTAGCTGCAAAATAAGCCCAAAGCACCCCACTCTTCACAACCATGCTTGACAGTTGGTGTGAGGTGTTTATGGTGACTCATGGTGTTCACCAAACATGACATGATCAAACAGCTCCACTTTGGTGTTATCAATTCAAAGGATATTGTGCCAGAACTTTTGTGGTTTGTTCAGGTTTGCAAGACCTCCATATAAGTCATCGTTCTACAAAAACCTTACTTTTTCAGACTTTGCTGAAATGAGTAAAAACATTCAATGTGCTTACAGAGGCCTGTAGATCACACAATGTAGCACTTCTATCTTTGGGCATTAAATGGTCTGACCTTGGACTGAATTAGCTTGGACACCCACTCTTGTGAAGACTGGCAGCTGTCTTGGTGAATGGTAAATTTCAAATTGCTTGGAGATAGCCTTATAACCCTTCCCAGATTGATGAGCATCACTGTGGCAGCGGGGGCATGGTCAAGCGTCGGTCTGTGACCGGAGGGCGGAGTCAGGGAAGGTAAGTGGCAGAATCACTGCACCTGATGTCTGTTAATCTGTGTTTGTGTGTCTTCCCCAGTGACCGCGCCTTATATAAGGAGAGAGAGAGCAGAGGAAGAGAGCTCTCTCCCCAACCAGATGACTTGTGTGTGTGGCTGGGAGAGTGAATATTACACTGAAAAGTGCAAAATAAAGAGATTTTGGGAACTCAGTTCTGGCCTGCCGCCCTTCTGTGCTCCACCCACCTGCTCTCATTACTACAGTGGTGCCGAAACCTGGGAGCACAGAGGAGAACAGCCCCATGGAGTCCTCCCCCTTCGCGGACCTGATCCACACCCTCGTCACAGCCCAACAGAGCCAGCACCAGGCGCTGGTCGCCCTCCGAAAGGAGCAAGTGCAAAGGTTCGAGGCCCTGGTGCTGGCGCAGCAGGAAGATCATCAGGCATTCCGGCACCTCCTCGCGTCGGCGGGGTCCACCACCTCCACCGCCGTGGGCCCTCCCCACCTCACCCTAATGAAGATGGGCCCGCACGACGACATCGAGGCCTTCCTAACACTCTTCGAGCAAGCAGCAGAGGCCTGGGGCTGGCCGGTGGAACAGCGTGCGGTGCGCCTCCTCCCCCTGCTTACAGGCGAGGTGCAGCTGGCCGCGCTACAGCTCCCCGTCGACAGCCGGCTGGTCTACGTGGACCTGTGCTGGGCCGTCCTCCAGCGTGTGGGGCGCACCCCCGAACAACATCGACAGCGCTTCCGCGCTCTATGCCTAGAGGAGGTCAGCTGGCCGGCCGGCCGTTCGCATTTGGCCAGCAACTCCGGGACGCCTGCCGGCAGTGGCTGAGGGCCGACAACCGCAACACCGAGGGAATCATCGATCTGGTGGCACTGGAGCAGTTCATCGCACGACTTCCCGAAGGGAGCATGGAGTGGGTCCAGTGCCATCACCCGACGTCGCTGGATCAGGCCATCAAGTTGGAGGAGGATCAGCGATCCTCGCAGGAGGATCGCAAGGCAAGGCATTGGGGAGAGCACAATTGGTGAAGGTGTTGTGTGTGTATGGGGATGTTCACAACTACCCTTTAGTGTCAGTCCACATTCTATTTCGAGGGGAAAAATTTAGTGTAAAGGCGGTGGTTAATCCTCGCCTTACCCACTCGATAATTTTGGGGACTGATTGGCTGGGATTTCGGGAGTTAATGACTCATTTAGTGAAGAGTGGGGCCTGCTGTAGTTCAGCAGGGGGAGGTCCCGGTGTGGCATTGGCGGGAGCAGCTGTCACAGAGCCATCTACGTCATCACCGCATCAGAGTGAGGAGCAGCAGGCTCCTCCTCCCTCTCTCGGGGAATCCCTCGCGGATTTCCTGTTAGAGCAGTCGCGAGACGAGACTCTGCGGCATGCATTTGACCAAGTGAGAGTAATCGATGGTCAAATGCTCCAGCCAAACCCCACCCCGTTCTTCCCCTATTTTTCCATTATGAAGGATGGATTATACCGAGTGATGCAGGACACTCAGACTAAAGAGCCGATCACACAACTTTTAATCCCCAAGAGCCACCGGGAATTGGTATTCCAGGCGGCTTACTTTAATCCCATGGCTGGACACTTGGGGCAGGATAAGATACTAGCCCGAATAATGGCCCGGTTCTATTGGCCAGGGATTCGCGGCGATGTCCGTAGGTGGTGTACAGCGTGCCGCGAATGCTAGTTAGTAAATCCAGCGGCCATTCCAAAAGCGCCTTTGCGCCCTCTGCCATTAATCGAGACCCCGTTCGAAAGAATTGGGATGGATCTCGTCAGGCCATTAGATCGGTCAACACGAGGGTATCGTTTTATTTTAGTTCTGGTAGACTATGCAACGCAATACCCGGAAGCAGTGCCTCTTCGCAATATCTCAGCACGTAGTATTGCGGAAGCGCTCTTCCACATCATCTCCCGAGTTGGAATCCCCAAAGAGATTCTGACTGATCAAGGCACTCCGTTTGTCACGCACACTGTGCGAACTGTATGGGTTATTGGGAATTAAGCTGATCCGCACCAGCGTTTATCACCCACAAACGGACGGTTTAGTCGAATGGTTCAATCGCACCCTCAAGAATATAATTAAAAAGTTTGTATGCGAGGATGCACACAATTGGGATAAATGGCTCGAACCCCTGTTATTCGCGTTGCGAGAGGTCCCACAAGCCTCCACGGGGTTCTCCCCGTTCGAATTATTATATGGGCGTAAGCCGTACGGCATCCTAGATGTACTGCGGGAAAATTGGGAGGAGGGACCTTCACCGAGCAAGAATGAAATTCAGTACGTTATCGACCTGCGTGCAAAACTCAACACCCTCACACACCTAACCCAGGAGAATTTGCGGCAGGCCCAAGAACGGCAAATCCGCCTGTACAACAGGAGTACGCGCCTTAGGGAGTTTGCACCGGGAGATAAAGTACTCGTACTGTGTCCACATTGAGCTCCAAATTGATCGCCAAGTGGCAAGGACCCTTTGAGGTCACACGGTGAGTCAGGGACGTTGACTATGAGGTGAGGCGAACGGACAGGGTTGGGGCGCTACAGATTTTCCATCTCAATCTGCTCAAACTCTGGAACAAGGAGGTCCCCGTGGTGTTGGTATCGTTGGTTCCGGAGAAGGCGGAGCTGGGGCCGGAGATCCAAAAGGGAACATTGACATCGTGTACCTCTCCAGTCCCCTGTGGAGACCACCTCTCCCCGACCCAACTCATGGAGGTTGCCCAGTTGCAGACCGAATTTTCAGACGTGTTCTCACCCCTGCCTGGCCGCACCCGCCTCATAGAACACCACATTGAGATGCCCCCGGGGGTAGTAGTGCGCAGCCGCCCTTACAGGCTACCCAAACACAAGAAAAAGGTGGTTCGGGAAGAACTCTAGGCCATGCTCAAAATGGGCATCATCAAGGAGTCCCACAGTGACTGGAGCAGCCCGGTGGTCTTGGTTCCCAAGGCCGACAGGTCGGTCCGGTTCTGTGTGGACTATAGAAATGTCAACGCGGTGTCTAAATTCGATGCGTACCCAATGCCTCGTATTGACGAGTTGCTGGATCGACTAGGCACGGCTCGCTTTTATTCGACACTGGATTTGACAAAGGGTTATTGGCAGATCCCCTTGACTCTACTATCCTGAGAAAAAAAGGCCTTTTCCACACCATTTGGCTTACACCAATTTGTCACACTTCCTTTTGGGTTGTTTGGGGCGCCCGCTACGTTCCAGCGGCTTATGGACAGGGTCCTCTGCCCTTACGCCACCTATGCGGCCGCATACTTAGACGATATCATAATCTATAGTAATGACTGGCCGTGGCATCTGCAACACCTGAGGGCCGTCCTTAGGTCGCTGAGGCGAGCGGGTCTCACAGCCAACCTGAAGAAGCGTGTGATTGGGCGGGTGGAAGTACGGTATCTGGGCTTCCACTTGGGCAATGGGCAGGTGTGTCCCCAAATTAATAAGACAGTAGCGATTGCGGCCTGCCTGAGGCCCAAGACCAAAAAGGGGGTGAGACAGTTCCTGAGGCTGGCTGGCTACTATCGTAGGTTTATACCTAATTATTTGGACATCACCAGCCCGCTGACTGATCTCACTAAAAAGGGGGCACCAGATCTGGTCCAGTGGACGGAGCAATGCCAGCAGGTTTTCTCTGAGGTGAAGGCTGCACTGTGCAGGGGGGCCACTGTTACACTCCCCTGACTTTTCTCTCCCCTTTATGTTGCAGACGGATGCGCTGGACAGAGGGCTGGGGGCCGTTCTGTCCCAGGAGGTGGAGGGGGAGGATCGCCCCGTGCTGTACATCAGCAGGAAGCTGTCGGTGCGTGAGGGGTGCTACAGCACCATAGAGAAGGAGTGCCTAGTCATCAAGTGGGCGGTCCTTGCTCTCCGCTACTACCTCCTGGGGCACCCTTTAACCCTCTGTTTGGACCACGCGCCCCTCCAGTGGCTCCACTGCATGAAGGATGCCAACGCGCGGATCACCCGTTGGTATCTGGCACTCCAGCCCTTTAATTTCAAGGTGGTCCACAGGCCGGGGGCGCAGATGGTCGTGGCGGACTTCCTCTCCCGTCAAGGGGGGGGGAGTCGACTGCAGGCCGGACGGCTGCCCGGCCTGAGTCGGGCAGTGGGGGTATGTGGCAGCGGGGGCGTGGTCAAGCGTCGGTCTGTGACCGGAGGGCGGAGTCAGGGAAGGTAAGTGGCAGAATCACTGCACCCGATGTCTGTTAATCTGTGTTTGTGTCTTCCCCAGTGACCGCGCCCTATATAAGGAGAGAGAGAGCAGAGGAAGAGAGCTCTCTCCCCAACCAGACGACGTGTGTGTGTGTGTGGCTGGGAGATTGAATATTACACTGAAAAGTGCAAAATAAAGAGTTTTTGGGAACTCCATTCTGGCCTGCCGCCCTTCTGTGCTCCACCCACCCGTTCTCATTACTACAAACACCAATTGCTTCTCTGAGGATATGACTGATGTACCTTATTCTTGGCATGATCTAGACAGACACACACCTGAGTGCTCCAAAATAGTAAAGTTCCAAAAGTTCTGCTTTTATAGAGGTAATCACACTTCTTGATGATTAACTAATCTTGTGCGTTTCATTAGTAACACCTGGCTGCTAATTACTTTCTTAATGATTGTGGAAGTATAACGGTGTACTCATTTTTTTTCCCCCACATTGTTACTGAATGTTGGTTTACTTTTTGGGAAAAAATGACTGCATCTTGAAATCTGTCACCCGAGGCTATTTGTTTTTTGTTTATAGAATTTGCTGAGAACCACACAGTTGTTATTTTGACCCTGATAAATAAAAACATAGAATTGATGGAGGGTTCTTTTCCCCCATGACTGTAATAAAATACCATCCATCCATCATCTATACTGTTTATCTGTCAGGGTTGCAGGGGAAGCTGGAGCCAATCCCAGCTAGTTTCGGTTGAGAGGCGAGGTACACCCTGGGCAGGTCACCAGTCTATCATAGTGCTAATGCTGAGACAAACAGCCATTCAGACTCACGTTCACACCTATGGGGACCATCAGCTGCAAGATTTGAACCCAGAATCTTCTTGCTGTGAGGTGACCATGCTAACCAGTGTACCACCATGCCACCCATAAAACATGATATAATTGGAAAATTGCTTGAAGAAATGGGACTATAATACAAAGCATTACAATGAAAAGCACAGGAAAGTGCTTGGCTTTTGTTTTCCAGTGACTTTAATTTTAAATAATGGGCTTTTTAATGTTACTTGATTAGTCAGTGTTCCACCAGAATCTTATTAGTTCAAGGGCATACCGTACAATAACATGTTTTAATTTAAGATTACCAATTTGCAGTCTCCCATTGTTCCTGACTGATGGTCCTAAGCACTGAAAAATTCCTGTAAAATTGTCATTCCAACCATTTCACTGGTGTACATACTCAATGTGTCATGCTAACTTTGAAGATGTTTTATAATTCCTAAGAATGTAGTTATATGATATTCTCCTACTGTGACTATGCACATTGATTTGCCAGTTGTGAGGCTCACAATGCACTTGTCTTGTTCTTTTTATTCTGTAAGAACTGAATTAGGATGTTGCTTCAGACCCTTAATCTTGATATTACCTGTTTATCCATGTAAAAATTCCCTTATGTATTACGCTCCTTTAGGTTACATGCATATTTTGTTTAATACCACAAATACACCCTCTTCAAACAGCCAACATAATTATGTACAGGTCTAGATTATTGGATTATTCTGACGTAGACAGGATTGAGTCAGAGAAAATGCATGCAGAGACCCAGTCAGCAGATTTAGGCACATTTCTCATACCAGTGCTGGAAAAGACATTCGCTTACTGGGGAGTACTGGATTTTTCACCACTATGACGGTTCAGCTGTCAGTGACATAACACTAATAAGATAACACCACTGAGATGAGTTTAATTTAAGAAAAGTATAAGAGTAAACAACAACAAAAAAAGTTATAAAATGCGCTTTATGGTTTATTATTAATGTTAGGGAAATAATGCTTACTTTTTGGTATTAATCCAAGACAATTTAATTGATTGAATTGAAAATATCATCATTTGTATTCTCTGGTCTTCAAATTACTCATTCAAGTATCATATTTAAACAAAAGCCCTTATTTCACTAGTATTACAGCATATGTAGTGAGATATTTTGAATTACCAGGACAATGCTCAATACCGAAGTCCTCTGGAACAAAGCTTTAAAAGACAACAATGTGAGAGGCATCACTCGATGGCTCTGGAGTCTCACCACTGAAGGCAAGAATAGGCCTTGTAGGACTACACTTGTGTTCAAAATAATAGCAGTCCAACACAACTAACCAGATCAATCACTGTTTTTGGTGGAAATTATATTACTACATGGCAAATAATTTACCAGTAGGTGTAGTAGAGTCATAGAAAACCAACAGACCCAACATTCATGATATGCATGCTCCTGAGTCTGTGTAATCGAATAATTAAGTGAAAGGGACGTGTTCAAAATAATAGCAGTGTGGAGTTTAATTAGTGAGATCATTCATTCTGTGAAAAAACAGATGTCAGTCAGGTGGCCCTAATTTAAGGATGAAGCCAGCACATGTTGTACATCCATTTCTCTCTGAAAACCTGAGAAACATGGGTCGTTCCAGACATTGTTCAGAAGAACAGCGTGCTTTGATTAAAACGTTGATTGGAGAGGTAAAACGTATACTGTAAAGAAGTGCAGAAAATGATGGGCTGCTCAGCTAAAATGATCTCCAGTGCTTTAAAATGGACAGCAAAGCCAGAGAGACGTGGAAGAAAACATAAGACTACCATTCGAATGGATCGAAGAATAGCCAGAATGGCAAAGACTCAGCCAATGATCAGCTCCAGGGTGATCAAAGACGGTCTGAAGTTACCTGTGAGTACTGTGACAATTAGAAGATGCCTGTGTGAAGCTAATCTATCGGCAAGAAGCTCCCGCAAAGTTCCACTGTTAAAAAAAAAAAAGACGTGCTGAAGAGGATACAATTTGCCAAAGAAAACATCGACTGGCCTAAAGAGAAATGGAAAAACATTTTGTGGACTGATGAAAGTAAGATTGTTCTTTTTGGGTCCTAGGGCCGCAGACAGTTTTTCAGACCACCCCCAAACACTGAATTCAAGCCACAGTACACTCTGAAGACAGTGAAGCATGGTGGTGCAAGCATCATGATATGGGAATGTTTCTCTTACTGTGGTGTTGGGCCCATTTATCGCATACCAGGGATCATGGATCAGTTTGCATATATCAAAATACTTGAAGAGGTCATGTTGCCTTATGCTAAAGAGGAAATGCCCTTGAAATGGGTGTTTCAACAAGACAACGACCCCAAACACACCAGTAAGCGAGCAGCATCAGGGTTCAAGACCAACAAAATGAAAGTTATGGAGTGGCCAGCCCAATCCCCAGACCTTAATCCGATAAAAAACTTGTGGGGTGACATCAAAAATGCTGTTTCTGAGGCAAAACCAAGAAATGCAGAGGAATTGTGGAATGTTGTCAAATCATCCTGGGCTGGAATACTTGTTCACAGGTGCCAGAAGTTCTCAGAAACCGTGGTTATACAACTAAATATTAGTTTAGTGATTCACAGGAATACTAAATCCTTAAGATTTTTTCAGTTTATACAGTAAATATTTGGAGTTTGTAACGAAAAATGCAGACACTGCTATTTTTTTGAACAGCCCAATGTTCATTTTTCTTCATTTTTTGTAAAGTAATTAAAATATTCATACATTTTTCATGTTTTGATGTAGAATATAATGTGCAGTGTTCCCAATGCATGGAAATAAAAACTATTATAAGGATTTTGAGCTTTACTCACGTTTTTAAACACACTGCTATTATTTTGAACACAACTGTATGTTAGCCAATCATGCTTGCATGTCACATAATATATGTCAATGATTTTATACTCTGACTTAACTACATTTCTACCATCATAAATTTGAAGGTCAACATGATGCAGATAAGGGCCTTGCTAAGTTTAACTGTTGGCTTCAGTGTTCCATAGAACTGACCGAGAAAGAGTTGCTAACTCTATGTAAGTAGAACATAAAATGATGCATTGATTTCTATTAAGGTAGCTATCGGTAAGCAATATACAGTATATAAGGTATAGGCTTGTCACTTGTCTCTCTGGCCCCAGGCTTTGGTCAGTGTCATGGCCTGTGGATGTTTCTAGATCAGACATCCTTCATTAAATTATGTCTACTGATACAGAAACTTAAGAACTTGCTCTTATTGGCTCGTTGGGGTAAGTCATTTCCATTCAGTTCATTTTTGCATGTGGCACTCTTTGAAGTTTTACACCAAGTAATATCAAAAATGTATCTAACAACTGCTTACAATGCATTGTACATCACGTTTACAAAAATTGAGAACAAGTACAGAGTCTCAAAAAGACAGATAGTGTATTTCCTTATCATTTTTGTCAAAGTCATCAAGTTTTGCTTCTCCTTTCTACCTGTCCTGTCTCAGGACACACATGTGTGATGTGTCAAATTAATGTCAACGCTATGGTGCGATGTGGATGCTGGGATCCGGATCTGTACACACTGAGACAACACATCCTCTTGGGAAGGCTAATACAGTGGTGGAGCTTCAGTGGACTTCTTCCAGAATATCCAGGTAATGGTCTAAATGACACCTTTCTTTTATCAGTGACCAAGAAGAACCTTAATAATGATTGTACAGTATGCATCAGTGGTAAACATTAATGCTCATGACTGTACATTTGGACTAGTAATATAAAGAAAGCACCATACAACATTTTTATACATATTCATGACTCTTTAAACATCCCAGCTTATTAAGAGCTGTGGTCAGAGTACAGTGTCATCCATAGCTAAGGGACCTACTCAAGGGCCCAATGGCAGCCGTTTGGCAGTGGTGGCATTTTATCTCATAGCCTTTGGATCACTAGCCAACAGCTTTAACCACTGAACCATAGGTCTTTATGAAAAATCAAGATTTTTATGACGTCAATAAGAAGATACACAATGAATAAAGTATGGGGCATCTAAAAGATAAGACACCAGTATTTATCCTATTCGTATTATTTTTCTTTTTAGATGCCAACGAGTTGAAGAAGATCTCTCAGATGTGGCAGGAGATGAACCAGCACTACAAGACAACTTGTCTAGAGCTGCGGTAATTCACAGTAATAAACAGTCAAGTACATTGGCACAGCATTTTTCCTCAAGCCCGTTCTATTTTCTTTCGCTTCTGTATTGCATAACTGTTTTGTAATTTTGATAATACAGCAGAAAAGCCTTCACACTTTATGCACAGAGGAAAAAAAAGTCCCTCGATGCTTTCTCTTTTTAGATGTGATATTGAGGATAAATATAGAGGGAGCTCCATTATTCAGGGTATGGTGGCTCATATGCACAAACGGTATGGGCCATTATGGGTTTCAGAAGACTGCACCTACCAGACTTACCCACCACCTTCTCTATATTCTCTTCTAAAGCTAGTACTGGTCCCTTATACAGACACCACATCTGCCCTAGCCATTGTATCCTTTTTGTGGTTGTCTAGTTTGTATAAAATGATAAAACAATTAGACTGATCTGTGGCACAAGTTAAACCAGAGCATCAACTCTTGGAATTTCAGTATATTGAGTTGTCTTATTGTCAAGTTTATAAAAGCAGGTTTGGCAGCATGGTGGCACGCCAGGTAGCATTGCTGCCTCACAGATCCAGGATCTTCAGTTCTATCCTGAGCTTGGGTTGCTCTCTGTGTGGGGTTTTAGATGTTCTCTGCATGTGTTTCCTCTGGGTTCTGTAGGTGTGCCCGTAGGGGTATACTAAATTGCCTCTAGGTGTGAATGAGTGTATGAATATGTATGTATTTAACTGAAGTCCCATCCAGGGTGTATTCCTGCCTTGCACCCAATGTTCCTGGGATAAACTTCTGTTCCACTGAAAACCTGATCAAGCAGTTACTGAAGAAGAAGAATAAATCAATAAATGCATTTGGGTTATCTTGGGTTTCCTTATCAAAAAGAAGTATACTTCAAGTTCATTTTATGAAGTATACTTAAGTAAAGTTAAAGTATATTTCCTTAAGTATACTTTTGTGTGCCAAGTATACTGATATCAATGTGCTTACAAAAGCATACTTCATAGTATACTGGAACTATACTATGAGTTTACTTGTTTTATACTTCTAGTCCACTTTTTAGTTTGCTAAAGTATACTTTGTAGTATACTGGAATTATACTATTGGTTTACTTGTTACACACTTCTAGTCCACTTTTTAGTTTATAAAAGTATACTTTATAGCATATTGGAAATATACTATTAGTTACTGGTTATATACATCTAGTCCACTTTTTAGTTTTGAAGTATACTGCAATTACCCTTCTAGGTATGCTATTAGTTTTCTGGCCCTAACCCTTACCTCATGCACACTACCAGTAGACAACTTAAGTGTTTTGTTAAAACATGCTGCCGCATATCGTAAAGAAGCCAATATGTGTGAAAAAAAATATTTCATAGGCTACTATCAAAAGCATAAGCACAACTACAGGGCAAGTACACTTAAACATAAGGCACAACTATTTTAATACTTTATCTTGATCAAAAGTTTAAGTATAAGCTTAATATACTTAGACTTTTCTATATACTTTTTAGTATAAGCCAAGTATACTTATGTATAACTTTATTAAGTATATCTCTGATAAGTAAATAAAAAGTAAACTGAATGCCAATATGTGTGAAAAAAAAAGTATTTCATAGGCTACTATCAAAAGGATAAGCACAACTACAGGGCAAGTACACTTAAACATAAGGCACAACTATTTTAATAAGTATACTTAAGTAAGTATACATAAGTATACATAAGTGTATACTTATATATACTTATAAGTATAAGTATATAAGTATATATTATATACTTATAATAGTGTATACTTATATATATTTCCTTGAATATAAGATGTAATGAGGGTACCATGGTATATGGTTTTTATCCTACTGTATTTATAATACTTATGACACCTACTTCTATGGCTATCAATAAGATTCATTTTCATTTACTTGTTCTGTAAGAGCACATCCACATACAGTCTGGCATCCTGAGTATTCTCTATAGCAGGCTTGGTGTAGTAAAGGTACTTCAGTGCTGCTTGCCTCTGCCCTTGTCTCAGCAGGGTCCTTAACACAGCATAACTGTGACATGATGACCATGCTGAACAGGTCTCTGGGCGCAAAAGCTTTCCAAGTGAATTCTATTGGGGGAAAAGTAATTGTTTTCCAGAACACTATAACAAAAGCCTGTCTATCCCAGACAGACTAAAAACTATAGCTTTAGATATATTATAAGTATATATTATATTATATATTATAAGTATATACTTAAGTATACTTATATATACTTATAAGTATACATAAGTATACTTGGCTTATACTAAAAAGTATATAGAAAAGTCTAAGTATATTAAGCTTATAAAATTCAAGTTCATAAAATGAACTTGAAGTATACTTCTTTTTGATAAGGAAACCCAAGATAACCCAAATGCATTTATTGATTTATTCTTCTTCTTCAGTAACTGCTTGATCAGGTTTTCAGTGGAATGGAAGTTTATCCCAGGAACACTGGGTGCAAGGCAGGAATACACCCTGGATGGGACTTCAGTTAAATACATACATATTCATACACTCAAAATTCATACATATTCAAAAGCTCTTATTTTTAGTTTAAAAGAAGTATACTAGAAGCACACTTGAATAAACTTCTTTTTTGTAAGGATTCTCTTCTTTAACCTATGAAACACATTATTTTAGGATGGCTCTCTTTAACTCTTTATCTCCAGATAATGTATTTTGTTCTGGATGTATCTAACATGAAGTGTAAAGGTGACCTCCTGGAGTCTTTTTGCCATACATTTAGCATACCATCCAGCTTCTCTCAACGGATCTATGGATTGTGGCTCCTAGACCATGGCTTTGTATCTGTATGCCATCTTCCACCATCATGCACATAAAATTCTAAAGCTATAGTTTTTAGTCTGTCTGGGATAGACAGGCTTTTGTTATAGTGTTCTGGAAAACAATTACTTTTCCCCCAATAGAATTCACTTGGAAAGCTTTTGCGCCCAGAGACCTGTTCAGCATGGTCATCATGTCACAGTTATGCTGTGTTAAGGACCCTGCTGAGACAAGGGCAGAGGCAAGCAGCACTGAAGTACCTTTACTACACCAAGCCTGCTATAGAGAATACTCAGGATGCCAGACTGTATGTGGATGTGCTCTTACAGAACAAGTAAATGAAAATGAATCTTATCGACAGCCATAGAAGTAGGTGTCATAAGTATTATAAATACAGTAGGATAAAAACCATATACCATGGTACCCTCATTACATCTTATATTCAAGGAAATAAATAATCTCATCTCATTATCTCTAGCCACTTTATCCTGTTCTACAGGGTCGCAGGCAAGCTGGAGCCTATCCCAGCTGACTACGGGCAAAAGGTGGGGTACACCCTGGACAAGTCGCCAGGTCATCACAGGGCTGACACATAGACACAGACAACCATTCACACTCACATTCACACCTACGGTCAATTTAGAGTCACCAGTTAACCTAACCTGCATGTCTTTGGACTGTGGGGGAAACCGGAGCACCCGGAGGAAACCCATGCGGGAAATAAATAATAAAATGTCATATTAAGATTGAGCTAGATTGGTTAAGTGTTCTCTTTTTGAGTCATCATTTTCTTTCAGCCATGTTGCTGAGGCTCAGATTCTGCTCAGACAGTGCCAACCGGGAAATGAGTATCTACTCAAGCGTTTCTTATGTGGCTGCGAAAATCTCAGTCTGTGTGGAGAAGTACTGGCCAATGTATGTGAGGTGATGCAGTAAGATGTGTTTTTCCACATTTTACTCAGTGCTCAAAAAGGACACTGCATGTAAACTAGCTGTTTTAGAAAAAATATTACTTGAAAATCGTAAGTGTCCATAAAACCAATTCATATGAGTGTTATAAATTTGATATTTCAACCCTTTCCTTTTTTGCAGGATATTCTACATCTCAAATTACCAGAGAGACCAAATTCAAATAAATCTGACAGAATAAAGCGAAGAAATCTTGGTGATAAGGTTGCAGGAAATAAGGTTGTTGTCGAAGGTGAACTAATTTTATTCATTGAATG